>NC_089835.1:4197320-4267320 GCF_035046505.1 Tiliqua scincoides
CCTTCCGCAGTAAATACTTCATGTACATGGGACTTCAGCTGAAGGCAGCCTCCCCAATCGTTACACTCACGTAAGTACTGTCTTGATGATTATGATAAAAATAATTATTATTATTAATCACATAGAACCATCAGCAAACACTTGGGCTTTACATAGAGGGAAAAGGCAGTCCCTGCTTTTAGGGACTAGATGTTGGCATAATCTAGATGTTGGCATAAAGGAGACTGGGGTGAGGGAAATGGGATGGAGACAGGCAAAGAAGGGGATCGTGTGCTAGACTCTCCATCATATGTACTGAGCTTAATTAATTATTGAAAGAGCATCTCTGAGCCCAATCTTATCCAATTTCCCTTGCGTGGTTCTCACCATTGCAAACTTGTTCTTGCAGACTCATGGAAGAAGTGGGCGATTATTCCGAAGACTACGTACTCCGGGCTATGGCAGAAGGGCAGACAACACTGGTGGCCACAGCCTGGGACAAGATGGGAGTCAAATTTACTTCTGCACCTCGAAAGGTGGAGGTAGGAAATGGTGACCCCTTGATTTGTTTGGGGAGGCTGTCGCTACCCCTTGGAGTCTGGAAAGCTTTTCAGAACGTCCGACTGACAAAGGCAACTTCTGCAGAAAGTTTTGTGGGTCCGTCTGCATCAACATGGAGGCTGGACTTGTCTGTAGGGACGCATCTGAAAACTCACTCATCCTAATCTCTCTCTCTCTCTCTCTCTCTCTCTCTCTCTCTCTCTCTCTCTCCCTGTGTTTTATAACCATGATCCACTGCTCTCACCTTTTTACTGCCGTTATGTTTTGCCAGGTCTTCCCACCCTTCAAACTGATCCCAGAGAAAATGACCCTCATTCCGCACAACATGATGCAGGTCAGTTTGGAGTACCAGGCCTATGAAACGGACCCATACACTGTGCCCCCCTCCCTCCCCCACTCCTCCCCTTCTTCCTTCCTTTCTTACGCAGCAGGTGCCCGTGAGACATTTTCATTTATGTCTTTAAAAGTTTTTCCCGACCTCAAAACAAGAAAAGAGTCTGAGCCAGACCGACTTGTGAACAGGGCGCCAGCACTGACAAGGTTCTTTCTCCAGTCATCACCCTTTGGAAACACTAGAGCTTGGAGGAGAAGGGCCCCTAACGCAGATGATAGATTGCAGGTTCCTGTGGGAGGAGGCCGTCCTCCAACATGTCTGCCAAGCTAGGGGTCAAGGGCTTGATATCCCTTGGTCAAGCTACCACTGCCCACGTTTGTTATATCTCTATAACCTTCTCTCAGACCCCCAGCTCCAGGTCGGAAGCCTGATTCTGCCAGGGTGGCAGCAGGGAGCCAGGGAGATCTCATCCCCCAGCGCAAAATGATGTGCAGACTCCCTGGAAAGGGACTCATCTGGGACCCCCTTCCTGGTGGAAGTAGCATGTGCTTGGCACTCTTTGTATCCAAGACCCAGAATGCTTCCCTCTCACATGACATACCCTCCTGCAGGTGATGTCAGAAGGCGGCCCACAGCCGCAGTCCCTCATCCACTTCTCCATCAGCAACCAGACCGTGGCCACGGTGAATGGGCTGGGGCAAGTCACTGCCAGGGCCGTGGGCTCAGCCACAATACTGGGGACCATTCGGGCCGTGAACGAAGACACAGGGAAAGTCATTGTTTTCTCACAGGTACTCCCTTCTGTTCTTCTTTGTCACCTGCATCCTTGTCACTGACAAGTTCCAAGGCCTCTTGGAACTTTACTGTTTAATTTGTTTAATTAATTAATTGAATTTGTTCTCCCCCTATAATCGTGATTGCGATTCGGGAAAGGGCCAGGGAGGTATTGTATTGGCAACCTTCAGTCTCGAAAGACTCTGGTATCGCGCTCTGAAAGGTGGTTCTGGCACAGCGTCTAGTGTGGCTGAAAAGGCCAATCCGGGAGTGACAATCCCTTCCACACTGGGAGCAAGTGCAGTCTGTCCCTGGTCTGTCTCCCTGGCTGTGGGCCTTCCTTCTTTGCCTCTTAGCCTCAGACTGTTGGCCAAGTGTCTCTTCAAACTGGGAAAGGCCATGCTGCACAGCCTGCCTCCAAGCGGGCCGCTCAGAAGCCAGGGTTTCCCACTTGTTGAGGTCCATCCCTAAGGCCTTGAAGGGCCAGGGAGGAAAGAGCTAAAATGCCCCCATCCCATAGTGTCCTTGGCAAAGTGACCACAAGAGGCAACTGATTCTCCTGAAAAAAGATTCAGGAGAATCCCTCTCATGCACACTGTCTCATTTGACCCTTTGTTTCATTTCCTCTGGAACTGTGCGCCACTTGAACGTGGAGAGTGCGCAGCAGTCTACGGTGTAGCTTCTCCAGTGGCTGTCAGTGCTGCCAGCCCTCACCGCCGGGTCCTGTGCCCACGTTGTGGAGCGATCCCCAGCCTCATCACCCCTCCTTCAGGCAGTCCCTTTGTGGCTCCGGATCAAACCCTGGCCTTATTTCCGCAGGATCAAGTGGCCCTGGAAGTGGTTCCGCTGAGAGCAATACGTATTTATGCTTCCGCCACCAGGCTCATAACAGGCACCGAGGTTGGTCCATCGCGGAATCTGTCTTGCAAAATCTCTCCCTTTTTGGGGACCCCTCTCATCATGGCCTCCGATAAATTGCCCAGAAAACCCATCGCTCTTCATGGTCCACACTGTTGCAGATAGCGTAGAGCAGCATTTCTCAAAGCATGCTGCTAGGAGCCCTGGGGCTCCCTGAGATCCCCCCCCCGCGGCTCCATGAGCACACCATAAGGGGCCGCCGTCTGCCGTCTGCCCGGTTTTCTCATCCCTCCCTCTCACCTCCCCTGTTCGTGGCTTTCCTTCCTCATGACCCTTCTGTTCCAGCTCTTCACAAGCATTTGGGGTTGGCTCAGCGATGTGCCACTCCGCGCATGCACCAGTGCTCCGAGACTTTGCAGTTGCAGCACTGGGGCTCTGCAAGGCTCCTTTTAGGAGTGTAAAGGGCTCCAGAGACTGAAACGTTTGAGAAACATCGGTGTAGAGAAAATGGACTTTCCATCCTGCTCTGACAGCACCAGAACCAAGGGTCACCCCGGGAAACTGACCAGCGGGGGGTTCAGGATGGGCAGGAGGAAGGACAAAATGAGCCTGTGGAATTCACTGCCAGATGATGGGGTGATGGCCACTAGCCGAGAAGACTTGTAAGGAGAGTGGCCATATTCATGGAGGTCAAGCATATCAGTGGCCACTACTGTAGTCATGGTGGCTATGCTCTGATGCCAGTTTTGGGGTCGCGTCCATCTCTAGGTCATAGGCTTCCTGTACACAACCAGTGGGCGACTGTGGGTTAGAGGGGCTGGACCAGACAGGTCCCTTTTCACCAGAGCCAGCAGGGCTTGCCTTATTCTCTGAATTTGGGACCCAGAAGCTGCTCACACAAGAGGAAGTGGGCATGGGTGATGCTTCTTCTTCCCCCAAATGAGCCCTCATCCCAGATCCTACCCCAGCATATCCATGCCTGTCTCTACAGGGGATAATTCCTGTGTCTTTGAAGCACAGGATGTAACATAGCAGGTCTCCACACAGTCTCTTTCGTTGCAGATGCCGGTGTATGTTGTCGGGCTAACCAGCACTCTGACTCCATTCTCCTTTGGGAACGCCAACCCCGGGCTGATGTTCCACTGGGCAATGAGCAAACGGGACGTGCTGGAGCTTCTTCCCAGGCACTCCGAGGTACAGAGCTGTCCCCGAGAGCGAAGGTTGCAAAGCTGTTGTTAGAATTCATTCTTGAATACATAACATCCCCAAGCACACTCGGGCTCCTCCAGGGGAAACTGAGGCACATCAGGGCTGGTTGTTGTTGCTGTGCCCTCCCTGACCCCTGGGAGTAGATTGCTGTTACTATCACCAGAGAGAGGTAAAAAGGCTTCATCTTAGGCCTTTCCTCTTGTCCAGAGTCAGCCCTTTATAGCTCCTGGTCACTCTAACTGTTGATGGAGAGAGAAAAGGGGTTCTCCGGTCCGTACTGAAATCCTTCCCTTCTCCCCCAGGCTTCCCTACAGCTCGCCCCAGAAAGCAACTTTGCGATGGTTGTGCGCACCAAGGCAGCTGGGAGGACCAGCATCAAAGTGACCCTGAGGGCCCTGGATCCAGAAGCCGGGCAGTTTGAAGGCAACGTCACCGAGCTCTCGGACGAAGTGCAAATCCTAGTAATCCTCCCCACCTCCCTTCTGGTTGCTCCAGGCCCCTTCTTCCTCCAGAGAGCTCTGAGCACAATAGGCAGCGTTTTGGGGTTTTATCGAGGTGGGTTATAGGCTGGGAAAGAGAGAGAGAGAGTGGCCAATGAGCTTCACTCCTACATGGGGATGTCAAGTCTGGCTCCCCCCCCCCGGTCCTAGTTGAACACAGTGTTATGGCATGCTATGCTGCTCCATAATCCCAAGTGGGTCTTCCATTTCTGTATACCTTTTCTTTCACAGTGTCCAATTTTTCTCTGCTCCTAGTCCAGATGAGGTTGCCAGCTTTCACACTAACTTTCGTAGCTGTGCTTTTAACCTCTGGCTGACACACAGGCCTCACTTTTTGGGGAGGGTGTTAGGGGAGGCCCAGGCTGTGGATATTCTAGACCAGCAATTCTCAACCAGTGTGCCATGGCACATTGGTGTGCTGCAAATGGTCCGGACATCTTGTCCTAGTGGCCAGCCTGGCGGTAGCAGCTCCCACACCTAAATGGAACCTCCAAGTTTAGAGGCAGTGTACCTCTACTTGGGGGACAAATAGCAGGAGAGGTGAGCAGCTGGTGAGCTTCCCCAAGGCGTCTGGTTGGCTGCCATACCAAGCAGGACGGTGTTTGGGCCTTACGCTCCGATCTTCTCATGAGTAAGAAGAGCCACCTCACTTCCCTGCAGAACTCCGAGAGGCTGTGCGCCCAGCCTCCCCAGCTGGGAAAGTGCCAATGTATTTCTGCCCTTGCAGGTGTTTGACAAACTTCAGCTCATCTCCCCAGAGTGCCCCATAGAGCAAATTCTGATGTCCACCAATTCACAGCTCAAGCTGCTCACAAACAGGTATGACAGGGAAAGGGAGGGGATGAGAGAGAGAGAGAACTAAAACATACTCTGATGCCAGCCTATAGAACAGGCGGCAGAGGAGCTAATATGCTTCAAGTCTGGCCTTCAGGTTGTCTCCAGATGGCATAGCAAGCCATAGGAGCAGATCTGTCAGTCTTTTTCCCCCTTACCTTCAGACTTCTCCCAACCGACTCAAGCAGGGCTCTGCAAGGCAGTTGCCTGGGGAAGTGCCGTAGCTCACAGACGAAGCCCTAGCTCTGCACCAAGACATCCTCAGGTTCAGTCCCTGGCAGCATTTCCCAGTCAGGCAAGATGCTGCTGGGCAGACCTTTGGCAGCGCCGAATGAAACAAGCCAGAGGTCTGACTTGGTCAAAAGCAACTTCCTGGGTTCCTTCCTAGCAAGAACTGCCTGGTGATTCTGCCTGAGGCCTCTGCTTCATTTGGCCTCATGGATGGGCCGGCCCTGTGTAGCAGACAGCTTTGAACCCACAGCTGTTTCATTGTTCGTACACAGCAGAAGGAAGGGCAGCCTTCTGTGTGTCGTGACCAGTTTAAGGCCCTGCGGGGACCACGTTTTGAATTGCGCCTCACCGTCCCGCCTCTAAGCAGTTTTGCTTCAGCCTGGCTCTGATGTTGGAGGTTGCTGCAAATGCCTCTGGCCCTCCTGTTTGCTGCTCTAGAACTCCAACCGCATCTGCGTGAAACCCCTTCAGCTCCACGCCTCGAGCCCAAGACCTGACAGCCTGGAGCCCGGCCTTTGCTGTGGCGTGACAGGTCATTGTGCCCTAGAACTCATCATCCTGCCCTGTCAGGTTTGCACCCAGGGCCACGCTCACCCTCTTCCTTTTTCTGGTTCCTCACCCAGGGAGGGCACCGCCTTTGTGAGCACCCAGCTCCTGCAGTCCTTCCCCAACTCCTCGGTGATCGAGGAGACTGGGCACGGCCTCCTCAAGGCGGGAGCCGTCACGGGCACCGCAGTGCTAGAGGTGACCGCCTTGGAGGTCTTCGGAGTCAGCCAGACCATTCTCACTGGAGTGCGGGTAAGGGAGCTGGGGAAGGGGAAGCAGTAACCACCCTTGAGGGCTCTGGGGTCAGGCATTCTTGATGGGAGTGGAGCCGGGAGGTGGGGCAGGGATGGATGTGGGGAGCTGCAGCTGGCCCTCTTCACCCCGGCATGGCAGCTTTTCCAGACTGTTGCTGGTGTCTTTCTTCTGGATCTCTTTTTAGATTGTAAGACCTTTGGGACAGGGAACCATTTCTGGATTTATTTTGCTATGTAAACTGCTTTGTGAACTACTTTTTGTTGGAAGGTGGTATATAAATATTCTTTATTATTATTGATGATGATGATGATGATGGAGAGCCATATTTTGTGAAAAGTCTGATGCTTGTAAACGTCGGCCAGCTTGCTATGGAGTCTCAGTACGCATCTGCCCGGCCAGAAGAGAGTTCCTTGGTCCAACTGCATCTCACTGGGTGAGAAATGTCTCCCTCGCAGGTGGCCCCAGTGTCCTACCTGCGGCTGAGCATCGCTCCCACGCTCTACACCGTGAGCCGGATGCCCCTGCCTGCGTTCCCCTTGGGCATGTCCCTGACCTTCACCGCTCACTTCTACGACAGCACGGGGGAGAAGTTTCACGCTCAGAGCACCCAACTCTACCTGGCCTTGAACAGGTATCGTCCCAGGAGGGCACGCTTTGGAGGAGAGGACTGTATAATGCTCATTGAACACAACTCTTGAGCTGCTTGCTAGCAGAGCAATTAAAAACGGCTTCTTTCTTTTAAGGACCAGGAGGTTTGGGGGATTGCACTTGACTGGGCAGAGGCCCCTATCGCTGCCGGAGCTGTTTCCTTATTTTAAGTCCCTTCTTGGGGTTCCCTTTTTCACCTTCAGGGACGACCTGCTGCTCATCCGGCCTAGCAACAGGAACCACACCTATGCTGCCCAGGCCGTGAACCGGGGCGTCACCCTGGTGGGCGTCTGGGATGAGAAGCACCCAGGCATGGCGGACTACATCCCCGTCCCGGTGGAGCAGGCCATTCAGCCCAACCTTTCCGAACCGCTTGCCCTAGGAGATGTGGTGTGTTTCAGCACGCCCCTCGTCAGCCAGGAAGGTCAGCGGGGTGGCCTCCAAGCCGCTGTTGTCTCTGCTCGCTAAGCGCGGGTGAGCAAGTTGTCTCATCCCAGCTACCGTAACATGGGTGGGATCCCTCCTGGAATATTAGAAGAGACAGCAATTGAGATTGCGCAGGGGTGGGGCGGTCTGCCTCCAGGCATAGGAAGTCATGCTCTTGGTTTGTTCTGTGCCTTTAGGGGAGCCTGGGACGTGGCACATTGCCCCCAGTGACATCTTGGAAGTGGACACAGTGAGCGGAGCGGCATTTGCAAAGCATGCTGGGAAAGTCACTGTCTTCAACGATATACCGGGAGTAGTGACAACTTATCAAGAGGTAAGAATCACTGACCGCAGGAGAAAATTTGCCAACTATATGCAAGTATTGTTGATCTGCCTTCCCCAAAGGAAGGTAGGGGTTGAGAATGACAGATCTGGAGCACGTCCACCCCATGAAGCTATGCTGGTTTCATGTCCTTGCTGTTTAGAGCATGTCATCTGTGTATATGACACTTGACATAGAATGAGGAAGCAGAGGTCCGTGTGCGCAAATGTGTTATTCAGGGTGGCTCCAGGCTTGGCCTGAGATGTCAGACTCCCAGCTTTGCGGAAAAACATCACTTCGGTCTGGGCTGAACGCTTGTGCGTTCAGAACAGCCTACTGGAAGTCAAGGGGTGTGATAGGAATAGGCCAAAGCTTATGTGGGGGTGCTCTGGGATGAGAACTTGCTTATTCAGGCTGCTGGTGCAGGTATGTGGCAAAGAAAGGAACAGGTACCAGCTTCAGCTTGTCTAACCGTTGGGCCTCACTTGGCCCTGGGCAACAACAAAGGACCGTCCATCTCATCCTTTTCAGGTTGTCATCAGCAGCTCCTCCAGACTCAGCCTTCAGCTCGGTTCCAAAAACTTCCTCACCAACGCGCCAAATTCCTCTGCGCTCCAGGTTTTTGTCGCCACCGGCAGCAAAGGAGAGACCCTCCGAGGCAAGGGGCAGGCACAATTACTCTTTCCCACCACTGGCCTGGTAGTCCCCATAAGCCATGCTCATTCAGGGGACTTTGAATTCCAGTTCAGGAAGGCAGGGCAGTCTGCAGGGGAGGGCTGTTGCCCTCATGGCCTGCCGGTGGGATTCCTGGATTTGTGCCAAAGGCTGGACTAGACAGCCTTTGGCTTGACCTGGCGGCGCTCGGAGTGACAATGCAAGGCTCTGGATCTTACTCTTGTCCCACCTGCCTGGTTTAATGTTGAATTGCGTGTGGCTCCAGGCTCCTATTTTGATCATCTAAGGGGGGAACCCACAAACACACTCACTCAGTTTCGCTCTCTCTCTCCCCCACTCCCACCCCAGGCCCTTGCAGTACCGTTCAGCTTCTTGCCATTGCAAACCTGCTTTTCCCAGAGTCTCACCTCACCTGCCACGTGGACTTTACTGAGACAGTTCTAAATATCCCTGCCAGCCGGATCTTTCACGTCCAGTCTGCGTTCCACACCGATACAGGTGGGCAGAGTCCCTTTTCTCTCCTGGCTGGCCCCAGAGACATTTTGGCCTTAATATGGACCACAAGGCAGAGCCGTGCCATCCACCGTTCAGTTTTCTAACATGGCAAAGAATAGATGCTTAGGACCAAAACAACCCTAATAGACGGCTTAAACCCTAAGGATATTATATTCTGACTGCCGCTATTTTAGACCCTACAGAAATCTTGCATAGGGGATATTGAGCATCCAAAAATCCGCTGTTCAGGAGTTGGACTTGCTCAGCCACAAATCTTCCTGGGTGGCTGCTTTCCCCTGTGTAGGAGCACCTTCTCCTCACCACCCTGCCCCATTAGGATCTTCAGGAGAGGTAAAACCTGCTGCCCAGAGGAACAGCCCCCCCAAGTTGCTTTGGCTTAACCCTCCTCTATTCATGCACCAACACGCCTCTCTGCTGATCTTTAGAAAAGGTGTTTTTTGCTTTCAGTGGCTTAAAAAAATTGTTTGGTGGCTTGGATCTTTGGAAGTCACTGTGGCTAGCAGGCTATGAGTATTTTGGCACAAATGAAACTACCCACGCTGCATCTGGTTTCCCCTTCTCCCCAACCAAGGTCTTTACGCCTGTGTAATTACACCAAAATCACAGCCTGAGGAGGACCTGTTGGCCCTAAGCACGGCTGAGGCCTTCGTGAACGTGACCGCCTCCCTCATCACCGAGCAGAGCCCAGCCGGGGCGCAGCAGCTGCTGGTCCCATTCTGGCCTGCCTTCCGCATCAACCAGTCCGAAGTGGTTTTCAGCCACAAGCAGCTGAGCGGCAAAGTTGTCGTCTTGGGGGCGAGGCAGGTGATCGAAAGGATCGAAGTAAGTGGCGAGCTTGGGTGTGTGCGAAGTGTGGGTCTGTAAAGGCACACGGGAGCATTTTAGAATTGGACGGGGACAAAAGATGTCCTTTCATGTCACGGAGCGCGTGAAATATGGCACAAACCGCTGTCAAGTTAACTGCACGTTTTGGTGGTGAAAGAGCAGCTCGGCTTTCTCCCCAGCAGCCCAGTGGATGTTGGTGTCAAGCACCGGCCTGCATACTGTGATATCAAGGAGGATATTTCAACAGGTGTAGCTTCTCCTATTTGGGTTGACATCAGGACTTGAAAGATGGTCCTGTCAGTTTCCTGTTTGAAACCAGGAGCCTGACCACAGAGGAGGTAATCAGAGGTTTCTCCATTGCCCTGTAGAGTCCTCCACCACTGTGAGAACTTGGAAAAGCTTTCTAGCCATTCAAAACAATGTTTTGTGACAGCCAAAAGGCTAATAGATTTATGGCAGCAGGTTGCCTGGACCGTAGTCAGTAGAAGCAGAGAGCATTGTTGACAATTACAAGATTTATGTAAAGCTGTGTATGTGTCCCCCCCACACACACACACACACGGGGGGGGGGGGACAATGACCCAAAATCGTGAGTCCAAAAAAGTAGGTTTGTGTTACATCTCTGCAAATCTCAACTACTTATTTTTTTCCCCTTGTACTGGTGTAGTGTGTGTGTGTCATCAGCTGAAGGTCATACTTCCTGCATGTGGCAAAGGGGGCTTTTGTTCACAAAGGGTGAACATTTGTTAAATGTTAAAAAATTAAAAAATTGCATCTATCATCATTAAAAAATTGCATCTATCATCAGAGGGCATGGTTTATAACACGTTCCCTGCCCCAAAGGCATTACAATCAGTAACTGAACCCAAGGGAAACAGAGGGAAGCAGATAAACAGGGTAGAATATGCATATATTCCAGTTACATGTACTTGGGCTTAACTACAGGAGAGAAATGTGTTAAAGGGCAAGTAGGAAAGGAAAGTAGTTAAAAGGCCTTTGGAGGAGGGATATGAAGGAAGAGAGAAGGCATAAACATGGCTGCTGTTCTAGCGTTGCTTGCTGTTTGTTATCAGTTCCATTGGTAACAAAGCCTTCTCCTCCCCTTTCCAAAGGCCCAGCCCAGTTCCCCAGTGATCACAGTGGGACAGCCCCAGCATCTGGTCCACATGCCCAGGCATGTCCACTACCCCATCTTCGTGGTCAACCTGACCTCCCTCCAGCAGATGGCAGCACCTGTCTTCGTCAACCTCTCCTGCACCCTCACCGGCCAGAGGGCCGCAGTGCTAGTCAGGGCTCTGCCTGAGCAAGACTCATTTGGTAAGCTGCAGTCTGACCCAGTTCAAGACAGTAAACACCACAGGAGAAGGGCATGAGCTTCTGTGGCCACCACCAGGCTCTGCCTGTTTACAAGCAAAGGCTGTTTTGAGATGAGAAAAGCAGTTCATTTGTGGGCCAAAACTGTGTGTGGGGTTGCCAGTAGGCACTCAAGGGTAACAAATTATTCCATGTCTCCCCCCCCATGGGATGTCTAGGGCAGTGCGCTGAACCAGGGCTCCTCAGGCAGCTCCTAGGCTCCTACCAGGTGGTCCTCTTCACCATCAGTGCAGTGCTGGCATCCACCATGGTCATCTTTCTCAGTGAGTAGGGGGGTGGAGGAAGGCAAGTAGCATTCTGCTTCCCAGAAAGCAACCAGCATGTGTAAATCCCCACTGTGACCACCACTTTGTGAAGCCCACCTGACCCTTGGCACCAATCTTTCAACCCTCCCCCCCTTGGAGACAGGGAAACTATTTCCCCCTTAACTGGTGTTAATTTACCCAGATAACCAGGGGGCTTTAAACAGGCCAACCCCAAGTAATGATCTGGTGGCTGCAGCTGGGAACAGTTATGACCTGTGTGCAAATGGTTTGTCCTCACAGGTTACAATGCTTTCTTGACCAGACTGCAGACGGTCCCCGTGGTGTACGTCCCCGCTGATGTCGGAGTGCAGGCAGGTGAGTCAAAAGGAGCCCTCCACAGGGGAGAGGGCATACAAACATCTGCCCCTAAGCATCAATGTGCTGTTCAGTGTTAGTCTGACCACCATAACAAGGTGGATCCAGACACCCCTTCAGTTCAGCTGTTGTAAGTCCCAGCTCAGTTGCCTTCCAGCTGGTTTGAATGGCTGCCAAGCACATCTGGGCATTTTCAAGCTTCTCTTCCCCTTTCCCACCCCCCTTTCTAGAATACCCATTTCGCCCACCCAGTCCTCAGTATCAGCCACCTGGTGGAAGGAACAGAACTCAGACCTGGCTCTGGAGTGTCAAGAGATAACCATCACCTCAAGTACCACCTACAGGAGACTTATAAAAAGTGAACTGTAAAAAGTATTAAATTTAAAAAAGTATTATTATTAAACTGGGAGCCGGTGTCGTTTTTCCACTGGGGAAGGGCAGCCCTTGCGATGGGGGCGTTTCAGAGAGCAGCTTTTGCAGCTGGCTGATTTGCCTTCAGCTCCAGCAAAGGACAGAAGACCCCATTCAGCCAGTGCATCCGCACTGTTGCAAGCCCCAATGACGAGGCTTCTACGGGTATCACTCCACAGCAACTGTTCAAGGGAAAGTCTGCTTTAGCCTTGTAGTTAAGAGCCACAGCAATCCCAGGTCAGCCCACCAGCTACAAAAAAGGCCCACCAGGAACTCCCAAGCAACTCACAGGCACCACAGACTATGCATTTTTATCCAAAATTTATTGAGTCAAATGGGTGAGGCTACAAGGACAGCGGGACAGCCACAATTTTTGCCCATACCTTCTCCGTGGGCCAGCGGCTGAAGCCCTCAAGAGTCCCACAGCTAGCATCTACCATTGTGCGCAAGTGTCAGACCCCGATCCAAGCCCTTGAGCTCCTCAGCGCTTTACCTGATTTCTGTGCACGTAGCCCCACCCATCCTGGACAACAACCTGCTTAATTTAATGCTGCTTTCGCCTGAAGGAACATCCTGGAAAGAGAGAGAACACCAAGGCATGAGTGGAAGCAGGCCCAGAAGGTGTCCCCCCCCCATAGTAGCAGACCTGCACCTGGACACAGGTGCCACAGCTCTTCTTAAATGCCACCCATAGAAGCAAACAGCCCAAAGACTCAAGTTTACTATAACTTATGCCAAAGAGCAGGGTTGGAAGACCATGCCAATGACTGGTACCCTTAGAAATGAGAAGGGAACACAGGCAGGCCCAAACACCTGCATCCACCACAGATGTGCTATTCCCCCCCCCCCCATTTAAAGCCTGTTCCACCTGCAGGTCTTCCTTTTACAGGAAAGTCTTGGTAGCTTTTGTAGAAAGATACCCCAAAGTTAAGAACATGTGAATGTAAAGCAAGATGGCTGTGCCTTGGGGCAGATCTTCCCAACACACACACCATTTCAAGATATGCAACATGACCCTCAATGCCATGAGACACTTTCTGTTTAGCAAAGCCTCAGAGCACCAGAGGTGCAACACACTTGGGTTTAACCCATTTCTGCACACTGATGGCGCACTATGCAAACAACCACACTTGCTCTTGAGCTGTAAAGCAGTGAGTGTAAAGGAGTGTAACCATCCCACCCAATTCAGATCTGAGGCACTGCCTTGAGACAGCGTCCTGGAGATGGCCTACCTCGGAGGGCTGTAAACCCATTTCTGCCCCACCTGCAGGTGCACACATTTGAGCCCTGCTGCATTCATGCAACACTGGGCAGCAATAGCTCAAGCCACTGCTGCCTGACGTTGCATATACACAACAGGGATCAAATGGGTCCACCTGTGGGCCGGTTAAAAAAGGGTTAAGCAGGGTGGGCAAATACAAATTGGGGGGCGGGGTCTCCACCTTTAACCAGTGCATGGGAGATTAAGGCAGGCACAGCTCAACCTGGGAGGGTTTAGCAAGCGGCGCCTGCCCAAAATTTTACACAAGGTAGAGGTTGCGCTCCGTCTCCCCCCTTCTGTGTCTAGTCCCCCCCACTCTATCCCCCCTTCGGTGTCTAGTCGCCCCCCACTCCGTGCTCCCATTTGGTCCCCCCCTTTGTGCCTACTAAGTGAAGGGGCTGCAACTTGGGGGGAGGCAGTCTAGAGCCCAACCCCTTGCGCATCTACTCAGAAGTAAGCCCCATTATAGTGAAAGGCTCTTACTCGCAGGTAAGAGGAGCCATGCGTCTTCAAGGAAGGGGCTGTACCACCTGAGCAGGAGTGGGGCTGTGCCCACCAGCCTCGCCAGGGCAGGGCTGGCTGCCCCCCCAGGGAGGCAGCCCAGACGCCCGCAGGGGGGCTGGAGCCCCCTCCCTCCTCTGCCCCCCAGGGCGCCATCTTGGCTCTCCGGCCCGAGCAGGAGGGAGGGGGCGAGGGCCGCACACCCCCGGGGGGTCGAGAGAGCCCTCCCCCGCCGCGGAGGCCCCCGGGGCCGGGACTCGCCCGCCCGCCGCCCCGGCTCGGCCCAGCCCCGGCGGCGCGCACTCACAGGCATGTTCGCGTGGAGGCAGCTACGGCCGAAAAGAAGCCAGGCCGGAAGGAGAGGGCGCTCAATCCGCTGCGGGGTCTCCCGCTCACGGGCGGAAGTCCCAAGGCCGGGGGGGCGGAGCCTAAGAGGCTCGCGACGCAGCGTCGCCGCCGCCTTGGGAGGGCGGGGCGCACGTTGGGGCGGGGGCGGGGCTTGGGGAGGGAGGGCCGAGGAGAGCCGCCCTCTTGAGAACGCGCTTCGAGGCGGCCATTTTGAGAGGGCTTCGGGGAACGGCCGTTGGCTGCGGTTGTGACGTCACTCCTGCCAACCCTGCTCCTTCAGGGGGGCTGTGGCGTCGGCACCAGGGGTGGTGCAGGGCGGGAGGATGTGGCTACACCCTGGCCTGAGGCGGCTCTTGCTCCCCCCACCCTGGACAAGAGGTCCGGGGCCAGGGGAGGTGTGGAGAGGCCAAGAAGGACAAGACACCGGGGCCAGGTGTGGAGAGGCCAAGAAGGAGGGGTCAGCCTCGTGGGAGCAGCCAGAAGTCCTCCCAGCCTCGACGTCTGTGGGGAGGGGCTGTGCCTCAGCAGGAGAGCCCTGGCCTGCAGCAGGCCTCCGGTTCCAGCTCTCTCTGATCTGGCCGCAGCAGTCTGGCCTCCATCCTCCCACGCTCAGAGCAGCTGGAATAACTCGGCTCAGCCTGTCAGCTGCTTCAAGGTCTCGCCTTTCACGGTGCCGGTGGCCGCAAACCGGCGACCTGCGGATGTTGTCTTCGGGCCAACGGAGGCTCTTGCCTCTAGACCAGACCTCCTGCCCTCCACACAGTCAACACCGACTCACATCAGACGGGCAGATCTTGGTGCTTGACTTGTCATAGACTTCGACAGTCATAGTGTACAGTGCCCTTCGTGTCCTCCTGGGAAGATCTGATGCTGCTGAGGAGCCTGGTGGTGCTGTTCACAGCGATTGCCTGCTCCCATCCCTTCCACCTTTGGGGAGAACGGATTCAGTAGCCCCCAGACCAGGACCTAAGCAGAAGGGCCATGGTGGCCAACTGGGGACATTCTGGAATTCTCGACGTCTGTGGGGAGGGGCTGTCCCTCAGCAGGAGAGCCCTGCCCTGCAGCAGGCCTCGGGTTCCAGCTCTCTCTGATCTGGCTGCAGCAGTCTGGCCTCCATCCTCCCACACTCAGAGCAGCTGGAATAACTCGGCTCAGCCTGTCAGCTGCTTCAAGGTCTCGCCTTTCACGGTGCCGGTGGCCGCAAACCGGCGACCTGCGGATGTTGTCTTCGGGCCAACGGAGGCTCTTGCCTCTAGACCAGACCTCCTGCCCTCCACACAGTCAACACCGACTCACATCAGACGGGCAGATCTTGGTGCTTGACTTGTCATAGACTTCGACAGTCATAGTGTACAGTGCCCTTCGTGTCCTCCTGGGAAGATCTGATGCTGCTGAGGAGCCTGGTGGTGCTGTTCACAGCGATTGCCTGCTCCCATCCCTTCCACCTTTGGGGAGAACGGATTCAGTAGCCCCCAGACCAGGACCTAAGCAGAAGGGCCATGGTGGCCAACTGGGGACATTCTGGAATTCTCGACGTCTGTGGGGAGGGGCTGTCCCTCAGCAGGAGAGCCCTGCCCTGCAGCAGGCCTCGGGTTCCAGCTCTCTCTGATCTGGCTGCAGCAGTCTGGCCTCCATCCTCCCACGCTCAGAGCAGCTGGAATAACTCGGCTCAGCCTGTCAGCTGCTTCAAGGTCTCGCCTTTCACGGTGCCGGTGGCCGCAAACCGGCGACCTGCGGATGTTGTCTTCGGGCCAATGGAGGCTCTTGCCTCTAGACCAGACCTCCTGCCCTCCACACAGTCAACACCGACTCACATCAGACGGGCAGATCTTGGTGCTTGACTTGTCATAGACTTCGACAGTCATAGTATACAGTGCCCTTCGTGTCCTCCTGGGAAGATCTGATGCTGCTGAGGAGCCTGGTGGTGCTGTTCACAGCGATTGCCTGCTCCCATCCCTTCCACTTTTGGGGAGAACGGATTCAGTAGCCCCCAGACCAGGACCTAAGCAGAAGGGCCATGGTGGCCAACTGGGGACATTCTGGAATTCTCGACGTCTGTGGGGAGGGGCTGTCCCTCAGCAGGAGAGCCCTGGCCTGCAGCAGGCCTCAGGTTCCAGCTCTCTCTGATCTGACGCAGCAGTCTGGCCTCCATCCTCCCACGCTCAGAGCAGCTGGAATAACTTGGCTCAGCCTGTCAGCTGCTTCAAGGTCTCGCCTTTCACGGTGCCGGTGGCCGCAAACCGGCGACCTGCGGATGTTGTCTTCGGGCCAACGGAGGCTCTTGCCTCTAGACCAGACCTCCTGCCCTCCACACAGTCAACACCGACTCACATCAGACGGGCAGATCTTGGTGCTTGACTTGTCATATAGTATATGCTCGATTCACTCCGAGGAGCCACCTGTTTTGCATGAGTGACGTCACAGCCGCAGCCAGCGGTAATGGGAGTTACTTCTGAGTAGACAAGCATAGGACTGGGCTGTCCCAAAGCAGCTCGCAACAATTAAAACCCATCACGCAATCCAAGAGAGGACACCAAACGGCACTAATACTTAATGATGAACTTAATACATCAGTACACAAAAAATGCAGGCAAAGAAAGAGTTAAGATTGCTGCAGTCGCCTGGTTCTCTCAAGTTTCCCTAAGATGGCTTCCCTAGCCATGCCTGATACCAAATTGTTCTAAGAGGCAACAAAAAGGCTAGAGTGGATGGAGACCTTCCAAGGCTTCACCCCAAGCCTTCTTGTGTTCCAGGTAGGCTGCTTCTGAACATGGAGGTTCCATTGAGTTATCATGGCTAGTATCTGTTAGGCCAACTCTCCTTCTCCATGCGTTTGTCTGATCTTTTCCAAAGCTGTGTTTTCAAACTAACAATTATTGTTATTATTGATTGAAACAGCACTGTCTGTATAAATGGTGCCTTGAGAGCAAAGACTAGCAAGTCTTTGCCCTCAAGGAGCTTACAAACAACCCACACATATGGTAGCCCTACCGTTGGCGCATCTTAGGGTAACGAAATCTCAGAGAACTGTGCACTAGGCAGGAGCGGGAAAAGAAGTTTGGGCATCTCCCTACTTGGTTGCAAAGCAGAATGTGCTGAAATCTTTTTCCTGGCATAAAGAGACAATGATAGGACTGGTTACCCTGCCTAGTAGTTGGCAACCTTCAGTCTCGAAAGACTATGGTATCGCGCTCTGAAAGGTGGTTCTGGAACAGCGTCTAGTGTGGCTGAAAAGGCTGATTCGGGAGTGACAATCCCTTTCACACGGGGAGCAAGTGCAGTCTGTCCCTGGTCTGTCTCCCTGGCTATGGGACTTCCTTCTTTGCCTCTTAGCCTCAGACTGTTGGCCAAGTGTCTCTTCAAACTGGGAAAGGCCATGTTGCACAGCCTGCCTCCAAGCGGGCCGCTCAGAGGCCAGGGTTTCCCACTTGTTGAGGTCCTCTCCTAAGGCCTTCAGATCCCTCTTGCAGATGTCCTTGTATCGCAGCTGTGGTCTACCTGTAGGGCACTTTCCTTGCACGAGTTCTCCATAGAGGAGATCCTTTGGGATCCGGCCATCATCCATTCTCACGACATGACCGAGCCAACGCAGGCGTCTCTGTTTCAGTAGTGTATACATGCTAGGGATTCCAGCACGTTCCAGGACTGTGTTCTTTGGAACTTTGTCCTGCCAGGTGATGCCGAGAATACGTCGGAGGCAGCGCATGTGGAAAGCATTCAGTTTCCTCTCCTGTTGTGAGTGAAGAGTCCATGACTCGCTGCAGTACAGAAGTGTACTCAGGACACAAGCTCTCTAGACCTGGATCTTGGTATGTTCCGTCAGCTTCTTGTTGGACCAGACTCTCTTTGTGAGTCTGGAAAACGTGGTAGCTGCTTTACCGATGCGTTTGTTTAGCTTGGTATCGAGAGAAAGAGTGTCGGAGATCGTTGAGCCAAGGTACACAAAGTCATGGACAACCTCCAGTTCATGCGCAGAGATGGTAATGCAGGGAGGTGAGTCCACATCCTGAACCATGACCTGTGTTTTCTTCAGGCTGATCGTCAGTCCAAAATCTTGGCAGGCCTTGCTAAAACGATCCATGAGCTGCTGGAGACCTTTGGCAGAGTGGGCAGTGACAGCTGCATCGTCGGCAAAGAGGAAGTCACGCAGACATTTCAGCTGGACTTTGGACTTTGCTCTCAGTCTGGAGAGGTTGAAGAGCTTTCCGTCTGATCTGGTCCGGAGACAGATGCCTTCTGTTGTAGTTTCAAAGGCCTGCTTCAGCAGGACAGCGAAGAAGATCCCAAACAAGGTTGGTGCAAGAACACAGCCCTGCTTCACGCCGCTTCGGATGTCAAAGGGGTCTGATGTGGAGCCATCAAAGACAACAGTGCCCTTCATGTCCTTGTGGAAGGATCTCTTCCACAAGGAAGAATTGTCCACCCAGGCTCCTCAGTACCCTGCCTGTGCCTCTTTAAAAAAGGAGGGCGGAGGGGATAGCCTTAACCATACCTGGAAGCCAGTCCTAAGATGGGACTAGATGCATGCTTCCAAGCAACTGTGAGTGCTTGGTGGCGAGTGCGGGCAAAGCACTCTGTGCGTTCTCAGGGGCACTCTTGCCTCCATTCCACAGTGCAGGGAGAGAGGCTTCCTGCCCCCCTTTTGCAGAAACATCTTTTTCCCAAATGAATGGACAGCCCCCATCCTTCAGCCAGCCAGCCAGCCAGCAACTTCCTCCCACACTGGCTGAGTTGGCCAGGAACTGGTTAACCCTTGCCCAGAAGGAACTCCTTTCTCCATTGCCTTCCAGCAAAGAGAGAATGGGGGAGTGGTCTGAGCTGGCTAGAGGGAAGGAGGAAAAGAACTTTTGTTTGGGGGGGGAGAAGGAGGAGTCGGCCCCACCCCTCAAAACTTTTTGCTCCCCAGCTTCAGATTCTTCCTTTCTGGATTTTTTTCTAGTCCCTCTCCTTGGAAGGGAAGAATCCTGGGAAAATGGCAAAATCCTATGATCACCTCTTCAAGCTGTTGCTGATCGGAGACAGTGGAGTGGGAAAGACTTGCCTGATCATCCGCTTTGCAGAGGACAACTTCAGTGGCACTTACATCAGCACTATTTGTGAGAGGGGGCCTTGGAGTGGGGCACAGCCTCCTAGGGTCTGGGGTGGGGTAGGGGGTGCTCCGGCCCTTGGGCATCCTCAGTGCCCAATCCACACCCATCTGAACAGTGCATCAATGCTCTCAGCAAGGGCAGGCACCCCTTCCATGCACACTGGAGTCAAAATCCGCTTTAGGATACCATCCTAGAAATTTTTGGGTGTTATGTTAATCTAAGGGGATCTAATTAATTCCCTTCACCTGAATACGACATAGCTGGGGGGGGGGGATCATCTGAGTGCACAGAAGTTGTGTGCACCGAGCCAGGAGATTATCATTATTCTGGATGAAATGAAACCAGAGTGAGAGAGTAGGATCTTGTGCTCATGGCACAAAACAACCTTCAGTTCTCTCTCCCCCTGTCCCAGGCATTGATTTCAAAATCCGGACAGTGGAAATAGAAGGCAAAAGGATCAAGCTTCAGGTTTGGTAAGTACATTTTTTAAAAAATAGTGTCTCTGCTTCAAGGTGCCTACAATCAATGTCTTAACAGCAGGGGAAGATGTGAGAGGAAGGGGACAGGCTAGAGCACAAGAGAATCATATGAGAGTTTTGGTACGGTGTGTCATAGTTATGTGACCGCATGTCATAAGCAAAATATTTGTGTCTCTGCCCCAAACTGTTTACAGTCACCAGATGCAATATACGGAGCACGAGAATGGAACAGCCTTTGAGGAGAGAAGTTTCCGCTTATATGCCCCCCTTGCAAATTCAGGCTTCTCTGTCTTTCAGGGACACGGCTGGCCAAGAGCGCTTCAAGACCATCACTACGGCGTATTACCGAGGTGCCATGGTATGGCTTCCACCCTCTTCTCAGCATTGTGGCTAAGATCTACCCCCTGAACCAGGCTGGAATGGTCTCTCAAAGGGGGGGGATCTCCTTAGTCTAAGCGAGGGACTCCAGTGTCCTACTGAAAGGGACAAGAAGCATCAGGTCCATTTGGGCATTATCTCCCCATTGGGGTGGGGCGGGGGGAGCATGTCTCAGAATTTGCTTTTGCAATGTGGAGAAGATCCCATTTTAAACATATATTTGAAACTTGTGACATCTAAGGCAGTGGTTCCTAAACTGTGAGTCAGGACCCACTGGTGGGTTGCGACCCCATTTTTGGTGGAAGTCCCTCCTTTTTATCCTCACAACGACCCTGTATGGTAGGAGAGGCTGAGAGAGACAACAGTGCCCTTCATGTCCTTGTGGAAAGATCTGATGATGCTGAGGAGCCTGGGTGGACATCCGATCTTGGGGAGAATCTTGAAGAGGCTGTCCCTGCTTGTCTACCTGGAAATAAAATCCATTTACTTCAATGAGGCTTACTCCCAGGAAAGTGTGTAAAGGGTTGAAGTTTTAGCCTCTTAATGGAAACCCCGGTGAAGAGAAGTGTGTGGAAGTACCACCCCCTGACTTCTGAAAGCCAGTCTGTTTCCAGCTTCTCTGGTTCCACCACTTTCCAGCTTACCTCCACCCAATGAGGACTAGAGTCTTGTTTTTCTTGTTTAAATACAATTGTAAGAATATTGAATGGACGGGGTTTTGCTCTCAATTCCCCCTGTTGGTGAACACCAGTGTGGCTGGGGTGGGATTGAGCTGAACCAATAAGGCGCTGGGGCTTGCAGCGGGGAGCAAGGAATTGAGTGGTTGGTCTCTGGGGAAGGGTAAGCCAGTGGGTGTGTTTCCTGAACAAAATGATGTCAATTCCAACCCATCATTCCTTCCCAGGGAATTATCCTTGCGTATGACATCACGGAAATTACCAGCCAAGTTGGAGAGTGGATGTTCCCCTTAAAGTCTGGCATTTCAGTTTTTGGTATCGATGAGGACTTCTATCCCTTCTATCAAGTCGTCCCCCCCTTTTTTTTTTACCTGAAGTAGTACAGACGCCAGTGTGGCTCTGATGACGGTGACCCCAGCTCTCAGGATCTGAACAATGTGGTAGGAACCATTGGCCGACAACTTGAACTCCTCAAAATATTCCTCGGGGAACTGGTGGGTTATTCTGAGATTCTGGAAATCAAGGACAGGAAAGGGAAGGAAGTGATGCTGTCAGGAGGAGGAAAAGCTTGGCAGAGAGGCGCCAAATGGGCAGTGGCACAAGGCAAAGACCACAGACCATCAGATAAGGGTGGATTCTGTCCAGTGTTGCTGAGAACGAATAAGCAAGACACTAGAAGGTGGAAGGTTAGGAAGGTGTTTACTGGTTAGCAAGGCATGCCTGGGGCCCCAGAGAGCTGCCCGCTCAAATTCAGAAGCCTTGGGTTTTTGAGACACTTTTATACATTTCAGTTGTCATTCAAACAAAGCATCTCCCAAAAGGGGAGGTTCCCTTGGGTAACTTTCCTACATGTCCTTCTTATGCACCCGCCCTCTTCACTCTCTCTTTTGCACTTGCCCCCACCTTCTCAAAGGGAAGTAGCCCTGTCTTGTTCTTTAGACCGTTTTGCGATGCTTGCTGTTCTATTTCCATCCAGTGTCTGAGGGATTGTCTGCCCTGCGTTTAGTAAGGCACTTTATTAGCCTGTCAGCAAAAAGGTTCTGTTAGTGATAAGCTTTGGCCAAACTGTAAGTTTTAACTTCCTCTCAATTGATGCCTTTTCCTGTCTCTGTTTCTGCTTGCCCCCTCCCTCTTTGTTACTCTGTGTTGATGGCTGCCACAAGCTTTGCTCTGGAGGAGAGGGGGGGGGTTTGAGATAGATTCGCGGACGTCACCTAGGTACGCATAGTCAGGGGTCAGTGAACTTGCAGCACCCCTACTGCAATATACCCAGTCTGGAGGCCCAGAGACAACCCACCTTGTATGTAGCTTCCTGTATTTGGACCGTTATGACGGCTGCTCCTGTTTTGATTCCCGACACTAGGGCCCTGTCCCTTTGTTTTGTTGGTCCAGGCAAAAACTCTTAAAGTCTTCTACCCAGGCTGCTTGCAAACCAAGGCACAAAAACTCAGATCCAAAAAGTTAAGACCAAGGGCAGTTTCCTTACAATCTGATGCAGACTTATACAAACATTTTCTCACATCAAGGTTCTTAAAACTACAAGACCAGGAGCCCTAAAAAGCTGCCCCTGGATGCAGGCAAGTATAATAAAACAATAGTTAAAATCAGAGATTAAAATACACTCTCCTGTTCTACCAAGGTCAGCAAACAAGAAGCTATATATACCTAAGGAGGAATCAGCAAGGGGACACACCCTTTAGAAAGACCATTAAAGGGACCACATAGAATTTCAATGGCTGCATCCTCAGCAGGAGGAGGTTAAGGTAGGGTTGGTCTACCCATAAACTCCATCTGTGCAGAGGACTTTAAATATTAGGTAAGGCACTGGTATTCCCATTTTACAGGCAGGGGACTGAGCCCAAGAGCATTCAAAGCAGGGATGGGTTGAGTGAAGCCTCCTACACTTGGCAATGTATCCACGGAACCACACTGAGCTATCAGTCGCTGCCGGGGCAAAATTAGGTAAATTTTGCTTGACAGTTCCACGTTTTCCATCTCATTGACTACTTTGCTTTGGGGAAGCACCCACGGCTTAGAGCCTTGTTGCTTGATGGAGATGCCGGGGGCAGGGGCACTCTGAGGGTTGAGGGAAGGAGCAAAGAATGAGATGGCAGGCAGGTTTCAAATGTGGATGCAGGGAGGAAGCTGGAAGAGATACTGACCGAGACTGATCCTTGCCTAGCTTCCTCCAAGCTTTTTATTGACTCTCAAACTCATGAAGCAATACAGTACAATACTGAGGGTTAGTGGAGGTTACTGATAAGACTAGCTACAACTAGCTGGCTCTAGCTAACCACAGCACATTCCTAGACCTGACTGCTTTCTTATCTCTAATGCTGTTTATAGTTAGGCAAGGAACAAGGCTTCGGTTTCAGAGTGTGCTCTGAAAGTAAAGTAGGTGTGCCTGCGGTTGCCATGTCTTTCCTAAAGCTCTAAAGCCCTGTGCTTCTGCATATGCTACATCTCCTCATTTTTTAATTTATTTCTAAAACAAATATAGGCTTTGCTAACTAAACAAAAAGACTAGATTGTGCGGTGGGGTTATAAAATATATAGTTTGACTCAACAAGGGAAAACATTAAATAAAACATATTCTAACACAATTTTACAGTAAAATCACAAGTGGCATCAAGTGTTAGAGCACACTTGGCTCAATCAGTTGGCTTTAAAAGGAACATTATTATACTTAACTAAAACAACATTTTACTCCATTGCTTAAATTGGCTGGAATAAAATTAAAGGTTCTGCTTTCACATATCAAAACTATTCAGGGGATAACAACACATTTACATAATTAAAACAGGCATTTTTATATTCAAAACAATTCATTGAGCTTGTTTTTACGGGCACACAAGGCTTGTTATGTCTGAGTTCTTTTGTTGTTTACACACTAGAAGCAGACAAGTTTTTTTTGCAGCTCACTGGCTGCGGCTGCTGTAAATAGGCTGCTCCCAAATGTTATTGTTCGTCCTGTTTATGCAGGGAAGATGCTTTTGCAAAAGGCACAAGGGTTGTAAGTCTGAAAAAGTTTTTGGTTCCTCTTTGCCAAATTGCCTTTGGGCTTTTGATGTCAGTGTTTTTAAATCTTCCTATGGTGTCAAAAGTGGGATGGGCCTTTTGCCTTTTTTTTTTTTTTTGCTGGCTGTTTGGTCTTGGGTTGTTCTTGCATCTGGAAGTTTGGAAAGTGGATTCTTTAGGCCTTGGTCTTTGGCTGATTTTACATGCAGTGCTGGCATCTAAGCATTCCTGTGGGAATAAGCACAACAGCATATTGTCTGGTAATTTAGATTAAAATACACTCTCCTGTTCTACCAAGGTCAGCAAACAAGAAGCTATATATACCTAAGGAGGAATCAGCAAGAGGACACACCCTTTAGAAAGAACATTAAAGGGACCACATAGAATTTCAATTTTAAAGAACCAGATACTCAACTGATAAGCACTACTCAGTGTTTTTATTCCCCAACATGTTTCTCCTCCCTTTCCATCTCCAGGATATAGACTGGTGGGGAATATTCTGCTTTGGAATATTTTAAAATCCTAAAGAGACCCAAGTTACAGTGTTAACAGGAAAAACAAAAGGTCATTTTCTGACACCATTTCAGCGTATGTTTGTGTGGTTCAAACAGAAGAGACTGTAACAGTTCAATTTTCGGGTGCCTCAACCTTCTTCAGTCAGGAGTGACGGATCTGGTTCTTCTCTCCTTCAACTTTTGCTGCAGTGTAGGTGGTCAGGAGCACGAGGTGCAGCTTCTCTTTCCCACTTGGGCTGGTGCGGGGCTCCTTCCAGGTCTTTACCAGCACGTAGTCACTAGGCTGTAGACTGTGGCATCCAGCAGGACAGATGTACCTGTGAAGAGAAGGCAAAACAGCAGAACAGGAGAGTGTATTTTAATCTCTGTTTTTAACTATTGTTTTATTATACTTGAATGCATCCAGGGGCAGCTTTTTAGGGCTCCTGGTCTAACGTGGGAAACCGGGAATGTAGGAAAAACGTCGGAAACAGGGAATGTTTGCTTTTCCAGTGTATGCGCTCAAACAATCTGGGTTTGATAACCCAGAATATATTTTTACTATTTTCTCTGGAATTAAATGCCTTCCATAAAATATTCTATATAATCTCTTTTTTTAACATATAACCCCCATAGTTATCTTAATATCACTTTAATACCTTTAATACTTTTAAACATTTTAATATCACTTTAATTTTTACAATCTTTGTATTCTAAATTTATCTAGAAAATTTTTTTTTTTTACATGTTCAGCCATTTTAACTTTTTGGCCTAGTGCTTTCTTTGTTCTCTGTCTTATTGGTGTCTTCCTTCTTACTCCTCCCACGCTTCCTTCCATTTCTTTTTCTTCTTGACTCTCTTGAATTGCTTAATCCCTCTCTTTTCTTTCTCTTCATTCTATTCTTTTTAGGTTCAATCCAAAAATCCTTCCTCTTCTTGAAACAACGTGCACTCTGAAAGTTCCCTCTTTTTTCTTCCTTGAAATTCTTGATTCTGACCCTAACTTTATTTTCATCTGACACTTGATCCATTCTTTTTTCTTGTCTGTTATTTGTAATCCGTTCCTTCCTGCTTATCAGGGAGGAATTTATTTGCTTCATTTGTTCCGATAATTTTCTGACCTGTTGTTTCATTTCATTTCTGAAGTCCTGTAACAAATCCATTAATAAGGGCTGGCTGAATGCTCCCATTATCTTATTTCAGCTTCTTGTAAAAGTAATTTCCAATTTTTATATCCAAAAGGGGTAAATCAATATTCCACTTCTAATCAATAACAATGTCAAATCAATTCAAACAATTAAAGAGTCATCCAAGTCTTATTATCTTGCATCCCTTCTTATCCAAAGTATTGCTTACTTTTTAATATCCAAAAAGGGTGGGTCAGTATCCAGGTCAAAAACACTGTCAAATTGAGTTAATATGCCTTTATATGACCAGGCCTAAAGAAACTTCTTGCTAGGAAAAGGAAAGTAAAAATCAGTTCAGCTGTTAAAAACTAATTATTTATTTCTTTTTGAGGTATACCATTTCAGTCGGGTGAACTCTCATCTTCTTATCTTCCCCTTATCTTGCAGTCACCCTTATTACGAAGAAGAGAAAAATACTCCAGCAAGGGTTTTTTTGTTGTTGTTTTAAAATCCAGATTGGCTCTTTTCCCTTCTGGATGGCTAGCAACCAGCGTAAATAATTTTAGAGTTGCCTTCTCCTCCTTCCAACCTTCTGATTGCAATTGTTTTCAGAGCCTTTTAATGAACGGTTACTCACAATTAGAAGCTTTTCGCTTTCATGTTTATCTAGGCCGTGGGAGGGGAGTTCTCGGCTGTCCGGATCTTCTCCAAAGATGGTGTCCAGGATACGATGTGGTTCAGCACAGAGCAAACAGGGAAAATCTCTGAAGTAGATTGAAGTTGCCTGCTTCACGAGACTCGCCCGTTCAAGCTCGCAGCCTTCGTTCCTTCTTCTTGGAAACGAAGAGCGCCCCGATTGTTAAGGCACTTGAAAAACACATCTATTTAGCAGTTCCCTCGGGAGCCCCCCCAAGGCTCACTGCTACTTCACCGAGTGTTGGCTCCGCCCCCCCAGAGAGGGGGATTTTAATGCGGCCCATCCTTTGGACTATTTGGGAGAAGGGGAGTGTCATGAACATGTACAGTTTAAGTTAGCATGTGAAGCCTGTCAGTAACGAGAAGTGGCTCGCAGTTCCTAGCACAACACAGGAAAGGGTCTGTACAAAAGCCATCCAAACAAGATAAAACCACCCACTGACTTTTAATTTGTAATTAATCTGTGCAACCACTTTGCACAGGATGTAGTGGTGGCACTTGGCCTAGATGCCTTGAAAAGGGGATTGAACAAATTTACGGAGGAAATGGAGATTACAAGCCATGATGGGCATATGAAACTTCCTGGTTCTAAAAGTAGGTGATCTCTGAATGCCAGGTGCAAGGGAGTGGCACCAGGATGTAGGTCTCTTGTGGTCTTGGATGCTCCCTGAGGCATCTGGTAGGCCACTGAGTGATGCAGGAAGCTGGACTAGATGGGACCCCTTTGGCCTGATGCAGCAGGGCTCTTCTGATGTTCTTGTTTATGGAACCCTAAAGGTAAAATGTACCACAAGAGCATCCAAACAGCCCTATTGGATCACACCTAAGTTGCATAGAGATTTCCCTTGTCTTTTGGCAGTGTCAATTGGGCACTTCCTGGAAAACAGGAAGTTGCCAGTCAATTGTGCCCTGGATACAGCTAGGAATAGAATGGTGAGCAGAACTGGGCTTAAAACTGCCATTCCCAGTACCACAGGCTGCCCCAGATACAGTACCTTCAGCATCCAGTGCCCTCACGGTGAGCTCGAGTGGGAAGTCTTCAACATAGATCTCTTTGGTCCGGGAGATTATTTCAACATGGTCTATGAGGTCCACGAAGACATTGCAACGCAGCAAGTGGCCTGTCACTGGAAAGGAGAGCCAAACTGGGTCTCTTGCCCTTTGGGTCACGCCCTGAATAAGCCCCACATTACTTTCCCAAATGCTGGGGAGAAAACCAAAGTCTGGGGAACAACAGAACAAAAATGGCAAATCACAGGCCATTTGGAATTTCCAGTTTCCCAATAGAGGGTTTGCAATTGTCCTGTTGTGAGTCTACTGTTAATGGGCCTCTAGGGTTATGCAGCACCATCAAAACCTATGGCACTTTCCGGAGGCCTCTGCCCCAAAGGACTTACATTCTAGTGACACAATGGGTACAGAAAAAGCCAAGCCAGGTGGAGACAAGACGAGTCAGGGCCCTTGACAAAAGAATTTTAAATGTTTCTTAATGCCAGCAGCTGTTCCAATGATGTATTTGATTATATATATACAGTGGTGCCTCACAAAACGAAATTAATTCGTTCCGCAAGTTGTTTCGTATTGTGAAAATTTCGTCTTGCGAAGCGCGGTTTCCCATAGGAATGCATTGAAATTTAATTAATGCGTTCCTATGGGCAAAAAAAAGTCAGAACAAAGTCAAATTTGGTTTACAAAGTGTTTATTAAGTGCTCTTTAAAGGCATACATACTGTACAGAGGATTTCAAAAATTTCAAGCACAAAACTTCAACTTTTTAATTTTAAAAATTCGTCTTGCGAAGCACGGCCATAGAAAAATTCGTCTTGCGAAGCACGGCATAGAAAAATTCATCTTGCGGGTCACCAGAAAAAATCGCAAAAACGCTTTCGTCTTGCGGATTTTTCGGTGTGCAAGGCATTCATCTTGCAAGGCACCACTGTATATTCATATATCCCACTGTTCGACCTCGGCTCACAGGGCCCCTGTCCTTTCCTTCTCCCAGCAAGGTGACAGGGCCCTGGGGAGACAGTCAAGCTGGAGGGAGCACATAAAGGTTCGGTTACCACCAAGTCTTTAGCCAAATGGGACCTTCTTGGCCATGGGACCTGTCCAGGGTCCTGAAGGACTTGGCCTTTCACACCCTTAAGGGTCTGAGACAAAGTGACCCAAAGAAGTGCGTTCTCTTCTCTTTTAGTCAAATGCTTTGCTATCTTGGAAAAGCTGTTTACAAAATTACCAGACCAAACCAACCCTAGAGGAGGCACCAGAGAAA
Source organism: Tiliqua scincoides (assembly GCF_035046505.1). Classification (NCBI taxonomy): domain Eukaryota; kingdom Metazoa; phylum Chordata; class Lepidosauria; order Squamata; family Scincidae; genus Tiliqua; species Tiliqua scincoides. The sequence continues at coordinate 4,225,559 of NC_089835.1, forward strand.
CATGTGATGGGGTGGGGAGTTGGCTGATCGAACCTGGGAGGGAGGTGGGATTGGCGGTGGAAACACACTCTGAATCCCAGGTCCCTCCCTGGGCCTGATCCACCTACACAGACCAACTCAGGACTGAGCTGACCCATTGGGGCTGCTGAGGTTTACTTAGGGGCAAGGAGACAAATAAGAACTGCAGCAGGCCTAAGATCTGCAGCAGCCAAAACCCTCTGTGGGATGTTGAGCAGCCCGCTGCATCGCCAAGCAGGAATTTAAGTTGCATTGGGTTACAAGTAGGTCAATAAACAAACATCTCACTTCCCATGATTCCTCTGATAGTGATAGATCATGCCCTGGTCTGTCTGTCTGTCTGTGTCTGTCTGTTCATTTCCCCTGCTTCTTTCTCTGAAGTGCCACCTGACTCGTCCCCTCTGACTTAACTTACGGGCTCAGCCCTTGCCTAGTCTAGACACCCGTACTCTACTACAGGAGTATTGCAGCATTAGGGCCAAATCCTATCCAAATTTCCAAGAATGGGCAAACGCCACACATGCAGGGTCCCAGGGGGAGTGGTTTTTTTCCTGCTCATCAACATTGTAATGAAACAATTTAAAAGGGCCTTTAAGTGAGGACTTGCTGTGTTTATACACTGGTTTTCAAACACAGCTCAGTAACATAAAATTGTCTACGGATCGTGTAAGCTCCTTTGGCCAGGGACCTCTCAACTTATTCTTGCCAAAAGCACAATGTAGATCAAAGGTGTGAAACAAATAAATCCAGATTCTCATGTTGTGGTGATACATAGTAAAAGATCTAATGACACTGTGTGTTTTGAGTATTACTCCATTTCTTCTCTGTGTATAAGGCTGCTTTTATGTCAATAAAGGGTTCTTATAATTACACAGGGCAACACACATTTTGCTTCCTTAAACGTTACACCAATTCCTGGGTATCTTTGCGGTGCCAATTCCAAAAACGGCATCCATTTTGCCCTATCACGTCTAGTTTTGGAGATATCGCCTCCTTAGTGAATGGTTCAAGTAGCTTCCTCATGAGGAAGCCATGGTGTAGACTTCCGCATGAGGAAGCTGCTTGAACCATTCACTAATGAGGCTATACTATATCTCCAAAACTAGACGTGAAAGGGCCAAATGGATGCCATTTTTGGAATCGGCACCCCAAATTCATATCAAACCACCATAAAGTTTGGGAGAAACCTTGCTGATTCTCAATTTTGTAGGCCTGTGTTATGATTAAGGGAGGACTCGCTGTATTTATATACTGGCTTTCAACAACACTTCACTAACATAAAATCCACCAGATCCGTGTTTCCCAAACTTTGGGTCGTGAGTCAATTTCAGGTGGGTCCCCAATCATTTCAGTATGTATCTTATCCTTAACCTATCAGGCTTGAGGCTACCATGCTCTGTGACTGCATTTGGGGAAGTCACAGATCCGTACTTTTAACAGGCTGCTATATATATATGCTTTATAAGTGTGCACGCATGTGTGTGCATGTGTTCGCACATGTGCATGTGGCAATGAACACGTGACATGCCTGATCAATACAGCTAAAGGTTTCAATAATCAATCAACCAAGCTCAGCCTGGGCTGCCTTTTGGGCTGACGTCACGGGCGCCCATTCCCTAGCTGCGGAGGCCACGCCCCCGCGCTCCCTGGGCGCCCCGCCCTCACCAGGCGTAGCAACCGCCCTCAGCCGCCAGCACGAAGGAGACGCGCTTGTCCCGGCTGAAGGGCAGCAGCACCTTCGGCACGTTCAGTTTATAGGCCCGGGCCGCGCCCGCCAGCAGCAGCACGGCCGCCAGGGAGAGCACGGGCCTCGCCGGGAGCCAGCAGCCGCCCGCCATCGTCGACCCAACGAGCGCACAAAATGGCAGCTCAACCGCCTCAGAGGCGCGCGCGCGCCGTTCTGCGCATGCGCTGCCGCTGCAGGGCTCTTAACTGGCAGTTTGAATCGTGCCTGTGCGCATGCGCACCTGTCGAGTCAGGGTCTGATCTTTGCGCACGCGCACCGCTCATGTCTGGAAGTTCGCATCCTGCGTGTGCGCATCGCTCATGTAGGCCAGGGTCGAGTCTTGCCTTTGCGCATGCGCATCGCTCCTGCATGGTCAGGTTCTAATGGTGCCTTTCTTCCATTCTAGATCAGAGGGGGCGTGGCCAGGGCCAGGGGGCGTGTCGGGGTGGAGCTTATGAATGGAAGCTGCAGGAGAGACACATGGAGGAGGCGAGCCCTGCTGAGCTGCTGGAACTGACAGCCTCAGAGGGCTTTATGGGTGGACCAACCCGAGAGCAGTGCAGTTTTTGTCAATGGGTCCCTGCCGTAGTGGAGACCAAGTGAGAAGACACAAGTTTTTTTTGTGTCCCACAATACTAGTCCTTGAGATGTGCAAGAAGAGTTGCTGGCAGCACCTTAAGGAGGGAGAAAAATCAAGCTGTGCTTCCCACAGGGGAGAATCTAATTGACAAGCCAACTCTCACATGAGACATTATGGTGCCTTAGATGGCCTGAAAAGGGAACAACACTGCATGGTATCTACGCAGCGCTGCCCAACTGTACATACCTTATCACCATGCGGTCCTTACAGCCTTACAGCTTCTCCAGGCTGCCTAGCAAGTCCACAGCAGATTCAATAGGAATCCCCAGTTCACACCGGCATGATGCAACTCCGCTCCAGTCATTCAACTCATAGACAAGAGCAGATCTAGCCCAGGCAAGCTATCCTAATGGCTTTGATGAACCTCCATAAGCAGTGGTAGTATACCTCTGAATAGAAGGGGGGAAGAGAATCAATGAAGAGGACTATTACCTTCATGTTTTGGGCTTGCTGCTTGGCTAGTATGAACAATGGGGTGCCAGACCTGAGGATCTTGTCTAATGCAGCTGGGATTTTATGTTCTTGAGAGCAATCAATTCAAGAACACAAAGTCTGCAGGAACATGAATGTCCCCTATCTGCACAGCTTCCATCATAAGCATCTCTTCTTCCTTTCTCCTACCCACACTTTTTTGTACAACAGGTGCTCTTGGTGGCACTGATTTTGGGAAAGGAGATAAGCCCTGGTCCTACCCTGAGGGATCCTGGTACAGCTCTAATTAGGGGTTGGGGGGGGTCGATGACAAGTGAAGCCAGCCTTAATGTGCTACATACAGTAGATGTGGTACAGTCCCTGTGACAGCTTCCAGTCTTGACAGAACACAGCCAAACTTCTGCCGGTCTTGAAGTAGCTGAGAAAAGGCACAGGAGGCCTGCTGCCAAGATCAGTAAAGGTGCTGGGAGAGCAACAGTTGTTCAAGCACCCAGGATATCCAGGCAGCTGGGTGCCAGAAAGGGCAAGGCAAGACAGTAGTAGCCCCTCTGCCTGGAACTACCCCAACCCATTCCAGACAGCTGTTCCAATGCTCAGGACCCAGATTTGCTCATTTCCCTTTTGTCTTAATTTTTAAAAAGGCACCAGGAAAGTGGCATCTCCTTGTAGGACAGAGGTCAAAACAAGCGTCTGGCCTGGACACCTTTAAAAGGCGATTGGACAAGTTTCTGGAGGAAAAATCCATTACGGGTTACAAGCCATGATGTGCATGTGCAACCTCCTGATTTTAGAAATGGGCTATGTCAGATTGCCAGATTCAAGGGAGGGCACCAGGATGAAGTCTCTTGTCATCTGGTGTGCTCCCTGGGGCATTTGGTGGGCCGCTGTGAGATACAGTGTGAACAGAAAGCCATAAATAAGGGGCAATCAACAAATAAGGATGAGTTAGGGTAAAAGGGATGAGTTACGAGTACCAGCTCCTCTGTAAGGGATATGTCTGTGAACAGATTGTCGATGTGTATCGAATAGCCCTTCTCAGATCAACATCCTGAGCTGATAGCAAATGCCAAATGTTGTTTTTAGGCCTGCCTGTGTTATTCTTCCCATGGATGCCCTCCTCTCTTTGTCTGCTCTTGTCCCCCCTCCCCTATATAGAAGACCCTATAAAACCTGCATCAATGTAATCCTTCGGGGTCCTCCACGTGTGTGTGTGTGGGGGGGGGGGTCCGTTTGCAAATGAGTAAAGGAGGACTTTTGTCAGAAGTACATATTTCCTGCATGTGGCAAAGGGGGCTTTTGTTCACAAAGGGTTCCTGCCATTAAAAAATTGCATCTACCATCAGAGGGCATGGTGATTTTATAACACGTTCCCTGCCCCAAAGGCATTACAATCAGTAACTGAATCCAAGGGAAACAGATAAACAGGGTAGAATATGCATATATTCCAGTTACATGTACATGGCCTTAACTGCAGGAGAGAAATGTGTTAAAGGGCAAGTCGGAAAGGTGGCCTTTGGAGGAGGGATATGAAGGAAGAGAGAAGGCATAAACATGGCTGCTGTTCTAGCGTTGCTTGCTGTTTGTTATCAGTTCCATTGGTAACAAAGCCTTCTCCTCCTCCCCTTTCCCAAGGCCCAGCCCAGTTCCCCAGTGATCACAGTGGGACAGCCCCAGCATCTGGTCCACATGCCCAGGCATGTCCTCTACCTCACATGCCCAGGCATGTCTTCGTGGTCAACCTGACCTCCCTCCAGCAGATGGCAGCACCTGTCTTTGTCAACCTCTCCTGCACCCTCACCGGCCAGAGGGCCGCAGTGCTAGTCCAGGCTCTGCCTGAGCAAGACGCATGTGGTAAGCTGCAGTCTGACCCAGTTCAAGACAGTAAACACCACAGGAGAAGGGCATGAGCTTCTGTGGCCACCACCAGGCTCTGCCTGTTTACAAGGAAAGGCTGTTTTGAGATGAGAAAAGCAGTTCATTTGTGGGCCAAAACTGTGTGTGGGGTTGCCGGTAGGCACTCAAGGGTAACAAATTATTCTATGTCTCCCCCCCATGGGATGTCTAGGGCAGTGCGCTGAACCAGGGCTCCTCAGGCAGCTCCTAGGCTCCTACCAGGTGGTCCTCTTCACCATCAGTGCAGTGCTGGCATCCACCATGGTCATCTTTCTCAGTGAGTAGGGGGGTGGAGGAAGGCAAGTAGCATTCTGCTTCCCAGAAAGCAACCAGCATGTGTATATCCCCACTGTGACCACCACTTTGTGAAGCCCACCTGACCCTGGGCACCAATCTTTCAACCCTCCCCCCCTTGGAGACAGGGAAACTATTTCCCCTTTAACTGGTGTTAAGAATTTACCCAGATGACCAGGGGGCTTTAAACAGGCCAACCCCAAGTAATGATCTGGTGGCTGCAGCTGGGAACGGTCATGACCTGTGTGCAAATGGTTTGTCCTCACAGGTTACAATGCTTTCTTGACCAGACTGCAGACGGTCCCCGTGGTGTATGTCCCCGCTGATGTCGGAGTGCAGGCAGGTGAGTTGAAAGGAGCCCTCCACAGGGGAGAGGGCATACACACATCTGCCCCTAAGCATCAATGTGCTGTTCAGTGTTAGTCTGACCACCATAACGAGGTGGATCCAGACACCCCTTCAGTTCAGCTGTTGTAAGTCCCAGCTCAGTTGCCTTCCAGCTGGTTTGAATGGCTGCCAAGCACATCTGGGCATTTTCAAGCTTCTCTTCCCCTTCCCCACCCCCCTTTCTAGAATACCCATGTCACCCACCCAGTCCTCAGTATCAACCACCTGCTGGAAGGAACAGAACCATCACCTCAACTACCACCTACAGAAGACTTAGAAAAAGTGAACTGTAAAAAGTATTATTTAAAAAAGTTTTATTAAAAAGTATTAAATTAAAAAAGTATTATTATTAAACTGGGAACTGTGAGCAGGTGTCATTCTTCCACTGGGGAAGGGCAGCCCTTGCGATGGGGGCGTTTCAGAGAGCAGCTTCTGCAGCTGGCTGATTTGCCTTCAGCTCCAGCAAAGGACAGAAGACCCCATTCAGCCACTGCATCCCCACTGTTGCAAGCCCCAATGACGAGGCTTCTACGGGTATCACTGCACAGCATCTGTTCAAGGGGAAGTCTGCTTTGGCCTTGTAGTTAAGAGCCACAGCAATCCCAAGTCAGCCCACCAGCTACAAAAAAGGCCCACCAGGAACTCCCAAGCAACTCACAGGCACCACAGACTATGCATTTTTATCCAAAATTTATTGAGTCAAATGGGTGAGGCTACAAGGACAGCGGGACAGCCACAATTTTTGCCCATACCTTCTCTGTGGGCCAGCAGCTGAAGCCCTCAAGAGTCCCACAGCTAGCATCTACCATTGTGCGCAAGTGTCAGACCCCGATCCAAGCTCTTGAGCTCCTCAGCGCTTTAGCTGGTTCCTGTGCGCGTAGCCCCACCCATCCTGGACAACAACCTGCTTAATTTAATGCTGCTTTCGCCTGAAGGAACATCCTGGAAAGAGAGAGAACACCAAGGCATGAATGGAAGCAGGTCCAGAAGGTCTCTCCCCCCCCCCATAGTAGCAGACCTGCACCTGGACACAGGTGCCACAGCTCTTCTTAAATGCCACCCACAGAAGCAAACATCCCAAAGACTCAAGTTTATTATAACTTATGCTAAAGAGCAGGGTTGGAAGACCATGCCAATGACTGGTACCCTTAGAAATGAGAAGGGAACACAGGCAGGCCCAAATACCTGCATCAACCACAGATGTGCTATTTCCCCCCCCCCCCCCTTAAAGCCTGTTCCACCTGCAGGTCTTCCTTTTACAGGAAAGTCTTGGTAGCTTTTGTAGAAAGATATCCAAAAATTAAGAACATGTGAATGTAAAGCAAGGAGATGGCTGTGCCTTGGGGCAGATCTTTCCAACACGCACACACACCATTTCTAGATATGCAACATGACTCTCACTGCCATGAGACACTTTCTGTTTAGCAAAGCCTCAGAGCACCAGAGGTGCAACACACTTGGGTTTAAGCCATTTCTGCCCAGCCCGCAGGTGTACAGATTTGATCCCTGTTGTGTCTATGCAACACTGGACAGAAATGGCTTGAGAGAGCAGCAGAAATTCCACCCTCACCTTCTGTCAACCTTGCCTTTCCCCCAGTGGGCTGGCACAGGACAGTTGAGCAGCCGACACACAGGACCACCGTCTGAGCGTGACTGAAGACAGTGGTGATTTTGTAGCAACCTGGGAGGGAGAGAAAAAGACACACCTCAGCCTTTGTGTGTGGCAGAAGGAAAAGGGAACCTCTTCCAACCCCACCTACCTAGCAAGGGGGCAAATTTAAATCAGCAAATGAGTGCTATGGAACTGGGCAGTTCTAGAATTCAGCTCCCCTGCCTAGACTCTGGAATTGCTTTCTCAAACCACATATATCCTCACCTATCTTACTGCCTGCAAACCCTCCACCTCCTCCAACTATTTAGGGTCCAAGATGTTAAGCTGTAGCTTCTTGTAAGCCTGCAACAGGGAGACCCATCTGCTCCATATGCCCTCCTCCTCCTCGAGATTTCTTTGCTCCCCCTGCACAAAGGCTGTTACTGCCCCCCCCTTACCTGGACATTTCACATCCATGAAGTAGGAGTTGGGACTCTGGACCAGGCGCTTTTTCTTATGCTTCCTCTTCTCCTCCTCGGGGGAGGGATGCAGGAGATCCTTTGCGAGCTGCAGTGAGGAAGGTTGCATAAACCAAGGGGCTCAGGAACCCCTCTCCCAATCCCCCAGACCACTCCTGTGCCTCAAAACAGCCACCTATTTATCAGCAAGTCTGTCCCTGGCTGAGTGGGCTTGCACCAACCATGCCTCCAAAGAGGCAGCAATGCCACCCACCTTAAAAAGGGGACTTTGATCCACAACACTTTGGCTGTTATGCCTCAGCGCATCCCCACCTCCCTTTCCCCCCTGCATCAAGGTTTAGACAATGTTGCTCAAGTCAGGGGCCTCCACACTGTTAAGCCGTTTCTGCCCAGCTTTGCATACACACAACAGGGACCAAATGAGTACACCTGGGGGGGGCGGGCAAAAATGGGTTAACGGATCCTGCACACTGATGCGCACTATGTAAACAACCACACTTGCTCCGGAGCTGTAAAGGAGTGTAAGCATCCCACCCACCCCCAATTCAGATCTGATTTGAGGCACTGCCTTGAGACAGTGTCCTGGAGACGGCCTGCCTTGGAGGACTGTTAACCCATTTCTGCCCAGCCCACAGGTGCACACATGTGACCCCTGCTGCATACATGGCTCAAGCCACTGCTGCCTGACGTTGCATATACACAACACGGATCAAATGGGTCTACCTGTGGGCCGGATAAAAAAGGGTTAAGCAGGGTGAGCAAATATAAATTGGGGGGGGGTCTCCACCTTTAACCAGTGCATGGGAGATTAAAGCAGGCACAGCTCAACCTGGGAGGGTTTAGAAAGCGGCGCCTGCCCAAAATTCCCTACACAAGGTAGAGGCTGCCTCTGTCTCCCCACTTTGTGTCTGGCCCCCCCACTCCGCCCCCCCTTTGGGTCTGGTCCCCTCCCACTCCATCCTCCCTTTGGGTCTGCCCCTTTCTGTGTCTGGTCCCCCCCACTCCATCCCCCCTTTGTGCCTACTAAGTGAAGGAGCTGCAATTTGGAGGGAGGCATTCTAGAGCCCAACCCCATGCGCATCTACTCAGAAGTAAGCCCCATTATAGTGAAAGGCTCTTACTCGCAGGTAAGAGGGGCCATGCGCCTTAAAGGAAGGGGCTGTACCACCTGAGCAGGAGTGGGGCTGTGCCACCCCCCCCAGTCTCGCCAGGGCAGGGCACGGCTGGCGGGCTGCCTCCCCCCCAGGCCTGAGCCCCCCCAGGGAGGCAGCCCAGACGCCAGCAGGCCCGGGGGGGCTGGAGCCCCCTCCCTCCTCTGCCCCCCAGGGCGCCATTTTGGCTCTCCTGCCCGAGCAGGAGGGAAGCGTGGTGGGGGCGAGGGCCGCGCACCCGCAGGGGGCCGAGGGAGCCCTCCCCAGCCGCGCAGGCCCCCCGGGGCCGGGACTCGCCCGCCCGCCGCCCCGGCTCGGCCCAGCCCCGGCGGCGCGCACTCACAGGCATGTTCGCGTGGAGGCAGCTACGGCCGAAAAGGAGCCAGGCCGGAAGGAGAGGGCGCTATATCCGCTGCGGGGTCTCCCGCTCACGGGCGGAAGTCCCAAGGCCGGGGGGCGGGGCCTAAGAGGCCCGCGACGCCGCGTCGCCGCCATCTTGGGAGGACGGCCTGGAGGCCGCGACGTCGCGCCGCCATCTTGGGAGGGCGGGGCGCACGTCAGGGAGGGGGCTGGGCTTGGGAAGGGAGGGCTGAGGAGAGCAGCCCTCTTGAGAAGGTCAAGAGGCTGCCTCGGTGCTTCGAGGCGGCCATTTTGAGAGGGCTTCAGGGAAGAGGCTGTTGCTCCCCCCAGCCGTTGGCTGCGGTTGTGACGTCACTCATGCCAACCTTGCTCCTTCAGGAGGGCTGTGACGTCAGCACCAAGGGTGGTGCAGGGTGGGAGGATGTGACAACACCCTGGCCTGAGATGGCTCTTGCAGACACAGCCATGGTGATGTCACGGTGGCTGTTGTGATGTCACGGCATGATGTGATGTAATGGGTGACGTCACTAAGCCAACCCCTGCAGGCGCCTCGGGCTCCTGCCTCGTGTTCACGCCCAAGCCCTACAGCCCCATAAAACCACACACATGTGGTTTTCCTGTTGAACTCACTGCCACTGGATGTCAGGGTGGCCACTCACCTTTAAATGCCCACGTAGATTCGTACACCCGCTTTGAGCGTTTATTAGAAGCAGGGTAAAGTTTATTAAATGGATAATAATATTGAGGGGCCCCGGGGCAGGAGCCTGATGATGTCACTGGCAGAGCGATGACATCACGGCTCTCATTAATCCACAGCACCACAAACATCTGTGAAGAGGAGGAAATGCTGTGCCCAAAACTGTACACACTGAGGAACGCTCATCAGCATAACATGAAGGAAACCATCTCCTACCCTGCCTTTTCCTTGCAGTTCATGCAATTCATTATTACGCTTATTGTGACATTAACCACCCCGCTTGCAAAACTGACCCATATAATGACCCATCTAATGCCCACCACCACAAAAAAAACACCCTTTAGGATACAATCCAAACCAACTTTCCAGCACCAAGTTCAGGGCGTTGCAGCTCTGAGACAAGGGAACAAACATTCCCTTACCTTGAGGTCTCGGTGACTGCCCCCAAACTGCAGGATGCAGCACATGCCCCATTGGCACGGCTGCATCAGTGCTAGGAAGTGGGTTAGGATTTGGGCCTGAGGTGCTTTATAAAATACCAATAAATGGCTCCCAGTCCAATCCTATCCACACTTTCCTGGGAGTAAGCCCGATTGACTCTAATGGGAGTTACTTCTGAGTAGACAAGCATAGGATTGGGCTGTCCCAAAGCAGCTCGCAACAATTAAAACCCATCACGAAATCCAAGAGAGGACACCAAACAGCACTAATACTTAATGATGAACTCAATACATCAGTACACTCAAAAGTGCAGGCAAAGAAAGAGTTAAGGTTGCTGCAGTCGCCTGGCTCTCTCAAGTATCCCTAAGATGGCCCTGCCTGATACCAAATCTACTCCAGGCTCTGTTCTAAGAGGCAACAAAAAGGCTAGAGTGGATGGAGACCTTCCAAGGCTTCACCCCAAGCCTCCTTGTGTTCCAGGTAGGCTGCTTCTGAACATGGAGGCTCGATTGAGTTATCATGACTAGTATCCATTAGGCCGACTCTCCTTCTCCATGCATTTGTCTGATCCTTTCCAAAGCTGTGTTTTCCAGCTGTAACAATTATTGTTATTATTGATTGAAACAGCACTGTCTGTATACATGGTGCTTTGAGAGCAAAGACTAGCAAGTCTTTGCCCTCAAGGAGCTTACAAACAACCCACACATATGGTAGCCCTACTGTTGGCGCGTCTTAGGGTAACGAAATCTCAGAGAACTGTGCGCTAGGCAGGAGCGGGAAAAGAAGTTTGAGCATCTCCCTACTTGGTTTCAAAGCAGAATGTGCTGAAATCTTTTTTCCTGGCATAAAGAGACAATGATAGGTCTGGTTGGCCTGCCTGTGCCTCTTTAAAAAAGGAGGGCGGAGGAGATAGCCTTAACCATGCCTGGAAGCCAGTCCTGAGATGGGACTAGATGCATGCTTCCAGGCAACTGTGAGCGCTTGGTGGCGAGTGCGGGCAAAGCACTCTGTGTGTTCTCAGGGGCACTCTTGCCTCCATTCGACAGCCCAGGGAGAGAGGCTTCCTGCCCCCCTTTTGCAGAAACATCTTTTTCCCAAATGAATGGACAGCCCCCATCCTTCATCCAGCCAGCCAGCCAGCAACCTCCTCCCACACTGGCTGAGTTGGCCAGGAACTGGTTAACCCCTCCCTTGCCCAGAAGGAACTCCTTTCTCCATTGCCTTCCAGCAAAGAGAGAATGGGGGAGTGGTCTGAGCTGGCTAGAGGGAAGGAGGAAAAGAACTTTTGTTTGGGGGGGGGAGAAGGAGGAGTCGGCCCCACCCCTCAAAACTTTTTGCTCCCCAGCTTCAGATTCTTTCTTTCTGGATTTTTTTCCTAGTCCCTCTCCTTGGAAGGGAAGAATCCTGGGAAAATGGCAAAATCCTATGATCACCTCTTCAAGCTGTTGCTGATCGGAGACAGTGGAGTGGGAAAGACTTGCCTGATCATCCGCTTTGCAGAGGACAACTTCAGTGGCACTTACATCAGCACCATTGGTGAGAGGGGGCCTTGGAGTGGGGCACAGCCTCCTAGGGTCTGGGGTGGGGTGGGGGGTGCTCCGGCCCTTGGGCATCCTCAGTGCCTAATCCACACCCATCTGAACAGTGCATCAATGCTCTCAGCAAGGGCAGGCACCCCTTCCATGCACACTGGAGTCAAAATCCGCTTTAGGATACCATCCTAGAAATTTTTGGGTGTTATGTTAATCTAAGGGGATCTAATTAATTCCCTTCACCTGAATAGACATAGCTGGGGGGGGGATCATCTGAGTGCACAGAAGTTGTGTGCACCGAGCCAGGAGATTATCATTATTCTGGATGAAATGAAACCAGAGTGAGAGAGTAGGATCTTGTGCTCACGGCACAAAACAACCTTCAGTTCTCTCTCCCCCTGTCCCAGGCATTGATTTCAAAATCCGGACAGTGGAAATAGAAGGCAAAAGGATCAAGCTTCAGGTTTGGTAAGTACATTTTTTAAAAAATAGTGTCTCTGCTTCAAGGTGCCTACAATCAATGTCTTAACAGCAGGGGAAGATGTGAGAGGAAGGGGACAGGCTATCGAATCGCTGGCAACCTTCAGTCTCGAAAGACTATGGTATCGCGCTCTGAAAGCGCAGGCGCCACCAAGGACAGGCTAGAGCACAAGAGAATCATATGAGAGTTTTGGTACGGTGTGTCATAGTTATGTGACCGCGTGTCATAAGCAAAATATTTGTGTCTCTGCCCCAAACTGTTTACAATCACCAGATGCAATATAAGGGGCAACGAGAATGAATATAAGGCCTTTGAGAAGTTTCCGCTTATATGCCCCCCCTTGCAAATTCAGGCTTCTCTGTCTTTCAGGGACACGGCTGGCCAAGAGCGCTTCAAGACCATCACTACGGCGTATTACCGAGGTGCCATGGTACGGCTTCCACCCTCTTCTCGGCATTTTGGCTAAGATCAAGTGTCTACCCTCTGAACCAGGCTGGAATGGTCTCTCAATGGGTGGGGGGAATCTCCTTAGCCTAAGCAAGGGACTCCAGTGTCCTACCGAAAGGGACAAGAAAGCATCAGGTCCATTGGGGCATTATCTCCCCGTGGGGGGGGGAGCATGTCTCAGAATTTGCTATTGCAATGTGGAGAAGATCCCATTTTAAACATATATTTGAAGCCTGTGACATCTAAGGCAGTGGTTCCTAAACTGTGAGTCAGGACCCACTGGTGGTTTGCGACCCCATTTTTGGTGGAAGTCCCTCCTTTTTGTCCTCACAACAACCCTGTATGGTTGGAGAGGCTGAGAGAGAGAGACTGGCCGGCCCATGGTCACTCCCATGGATGAGCAGGGAGTTGAACCTGGATCTTCCGCTACTCCATCCTGGCTACTCCATCCTGGCTCCATCCGCTACTCCATCCTGGCTACTCCATCCTGGCTACTCCATCCTGGCTCCATCCTGGCTACTCCATCCTGGCTCTCAAATGTGGTCCCTTTGTACAATTTTAGCCCAATGCTATGCTTGTCTACCTGGAAGTAAAATCCATTGACTTCAATGAGGCTTACTCCCGGGAAAGTGTGTAAAGGGTTGAAGTTTTAGCCTCTTAATGGAAACCCCGGTGAAGAGAAGTGTGTGGAAGTACCACCCCCTGACTTCTGAAAGCCAGCCTGTTTCCAGCTTTGCGCCACTTTCCAGCTTACCTCCACCCAATGAGGACTAGAGTCTTGTTTTTCTTGTTTAAATACAATTGTAAGAATATTGAATGGACGGGGTTTTGCTCTCAGTTCCCCCTGTTGGTGAACACCAGTGTGGCTGGGGTGGGTTTGAGCTGAGCCAATAGGTGCTGGGGCTTGCAGCGGGCAGCAAGGAATTGAGTGGTTGGTCTCTGGGGAAGGGTAAGCCAGTGGGTGTGTTTCCTGAACAAAATGATGTCAATTCCAACCCATCATTCCTTCCCAGGGGATTATCCTTGTGTATGACATCACGGATGAGAAATCCTTTGAAAATATCCAGAACTGGATGAAGAGCATCAAGGAGGTCGGTGAGGGGCCTGTGTGTGTCTGAGAAAGAGGGTGGGACAGGGAGGTCGTTCTAACGGGGAATGGGGAGAGGTGTCCGATGCAGCCCTCCCCCACTGTTCTTCCACCACCCCAAAACTGGACCCCAAAACCCCTCACCGGCTTCGCTTCTCCCACCCCCTCCAAACGCCGAGGAAGCCATCGAAGCAGAATCTCTCAGCCCTCCATGTGCTGCAGAAGTAGAGACCAGGCTGCTGTCCAACCGGGTCTGCAACCAGCTCTCTCCTCTCTTTCCACAGAACGCTTCGGCCGGCGTAGAGCGCCTCCTGCTGGGGAACAAGTGCGACATGGAGAGCAAGCGCAAGGTGACCCGGGATCGAGCCGAGAAGGTAACGGTCTTGGAGGAGGGTGGATTGCCTCCCTCCTTTTCAGCGAAGCCTTCAATTCAGTGTCCAGGTCCCCACTTCATTCTTGAGCAAAGCCTTGTTTATCCCTGCCTGCATTTCTGTCTCTTTTCCGTTCTTTCGTTGTCCCTCTTGTGTTTTCAAATAGCAAGATCCTTGGGGCAGGGACTGGTTTTTCTTACCAATTGCAAAGCTCGGTACGGCAGGTGGTGGAATAATCGTGGGTTCTGGGGTGGAGTGGAACAGGGGCTTGCAAAGCCAGTTGAGATTTGTGGCTAGAGGAGGCTAGGATGAACCGGGGGACATCCACTAAAATGGAGTGTTGGGAGAGTTAGAACAGACAAAAGAAAATATTTCTTTACTCAGCGTGTGGTCGGTCTGTGGAACTCCTTGCCACAGGATGTGGTGATGGCGTCTGGCCTGGACGCCTTTAAAAGGGGATTGGACAAGTTTCTGGAGGAAAAATCCATTACGGGTTACAAGCCATGATGTGTACGCGCAACCTCCTGATTTTAGAAATGGCTTATGTCAGAATGCCAGATGCAAGGGAGGGCACCAGGATGAGGTCTCTTGTTATCTGGTGTGCTCCCTGGGGCATTTGGTGGGCCGCTGTGAGATACAGGAAGCTGGACTAGATGGGCCTATGCCCTGATCCAGTGGGGCTGTTCTTATGTTCTTAACTACAATTCCCAGGAAGCCTTGCAGGTCTCTTGTTACCTGGTGTGCTCCCTGGGGCATTTGGTGGGCCGCTGTGAGATGCAGGAAGCTGGACTAGATGGACCTATGGCCTGAGCCAGTGGGGCTGTTCTTATGTTCTTAACTACAATTCCCAGGAAGCCTTGCAGGTCTCTTGTTATCTGGTGTGCTCCCTGGGGCATTTGGTGGGCCGCTGTGGGATACAGGAAGCTGGACTAGATGGGCCTATGGCCTGATCCAGTGGGGCTGTTCTTATGTTCTTAACTACAATTCCCAGGAAGCCTTGCAGGTCTCTTGTTATCTGGTGTGCTCCCTGGGGCATTTGGTGGGCCGCTGTGAGATACAGGCTTGATGGGCCTGTGGCCTGATCCAGTGGGGCTGTTCTTATGTTCTTAGGATGGGATATGGTGATAGAGGGTTAAGGTTTCTGAGGGAATGGAGATGTCCATGTTTGAAATGCGTCCTCTTTCTTTCCCGACAGCTGTCCAAGGATCACGGGATCAGGTTCTTTGAGACCAGCGCAAAATCCAGTTTAAATGTGCAAGAGGTGAGCTTTGTGTGTGTGTGTGTGTGTGTGTGTGTGTGTGTAGCAACTGGGCACATAGGGCACCTTTCCGAGAGACCCACAGCTACCCCTTGCCTTTCTGATATGGCCTTGGGTGACTTTTAAAAAGAGTCAGACAGGTTCACAGAGCTATTCTTGGTGAGTGAGAGCTAAATGGAACTGCCTGATAAGGAGCAGTCTATCTGCTAAGTACTAGATACTGTGGATGGGGGTGGCTGCCTCTTTTGATCGGAGCCTCCTAGCGGCATCTCTGCCCAGTTTGGTTGGAAATGGGACGCTAGTCTACCTCCAGTCTCCAGCCCTTCTATACCTGGGTGCTAAATCAGCAGTGATGACTACTGGGCGTTGACTTCAGGAGGCCTGAGGTGTGCACATGGCAGGCAGCCTAGAGCGGAATATTATTCTCTCTGCAACACAGTTCTTGGGCTGTTCAGTAGCGGTGATTGATTGATAAGGGCCCGCACCAGGGGGACGTTGTGACGTCCAGAACTTTGCACGTTACAAAACGCAACTGAATGGTCCGTCGAGCTACAGCGGGCCGTTCCTTAATTTTCCTTCACTCTCTTTCTCAGGCTTTCACTACTCTGGCCCGGGACATCCTTCTGAAATCAAATAAGAAATCGGTAAGGACAGGAAGTGTGAGAAGTGTGTGCGTGTTTCACGGGTACCCGAACCACAATGCAATCCGCTAGCCTGGGGAGGCGGGGGAGGGTGAAGCCGAAGAGGCCTTCTGAGCTGCTGTGTGTGGTGGGAAAGTGGAATCCATCGTGTAATGGATTCTGCTGGGTGAGAATGAAGCCATTCTCAGAGAGTTAGAATGCCTCTTCTCAGAGAGTTAGGCATTCTCAGAATGCCTCTTCTCAGAGAGTTAGGCAAGGCATTCCCTCTTGGGCGAGAGTGGATGCCTCTTCCAAGTCTTACAACTGAGAATGCTTCTTTTAAAACGGCAGCAGCCCCTTGTATCAGGGCAAGTGCCATTGCAAAAGATGCTTTCCCTCCTGGGTGAGGGTTGGAATGCATCTTCTAAAGGGGAGAATGCATCTTCTAAAATGGCGCCTGCCTTCTGCAGACCTTATAAGTACTTGTATAAAGATAATGAACCTTAAAACAAAACGTACAGTGGGCACTCCTTATCTGTGGGCCGTGCGGATTTTAGCACCCGGCTGGAGGGTTTCATCTTCTGCGGAGGCCACGTGCGATCTCTCTGGAGGGCCGGGTGCGGCCCCAGGTAAGTGATTTAATTGTCCAGATTTTATTCAGTTACCTAATTAACCAGATTTAATTGTCCACAGATTTTGGTCAAAGTTTGGTGCACACACTTTTCTTTGCATTTCCGAGCCCCTGCAAGTAAAATTAAGCCCTGTGTGGCTTCCTGGCCTCCACTTCCTTCCAGCCATTCCTTCATTTCTCTTCCTGTTTCTCTTCTTGGCCCCCTTCCAGGCTCAGATCAACAAGGGCCCGCTGGACCTGAAAGGATCGCAGAAGAGCAGCAGTAAATGTTCGGTGCTGTAGCCACCGGCTCGCCTCTTCGGAATCGGCCCCTGGCTGGAGCATCCGGCACTAGTGTGCCACATCCCCCCCTCCACGCCTCTAGTTTCTTCCACGGAACCTGCAACCTGCTTTCGGGCTGGATCCCGCGGGTTGACAGCAGGTCAGGCTTCGAGGCTGAGTCCTCCCCCCCTTCCCTTTTGGGTTCCAGCAGCAATATGGACAAATTTGACCTGAGGACCTCACGAAAGGGAAAGGGAGGGAGCGGGGAGGCATTTTAATTGGGGGGTTTCAGCCACCACAGAGCCAGAATTGGGGGGGGGGTTCAGGAAGTTGACCTTCTGTTCCATACACCAACCTGCCTTCCTGTCTAGCGGGGTATATCGAACAGGATGTGGTTTAAAACAAGTTACAAAAACTAGCTGTGAGTTCTTATATTTGTTTTCCAGCAGGTTAAAAAAAAACAGAGGGCACTTTGGAGGGGGGGGCATGATTGTGAACTTAATATTATGCACCATTAAAAAAAAAAGTAGATGGTCAACCCACAAAGGCTCGCAAGTAACTCCTTTGATTGTCGTAATCGGCACCACTCCTAAATGCTCCAAGTTTAACCCCCTTCTGGAGCCGGTCTGAACTGAGATGTTTGGGTTTCCAAACCAGGCTGTCTGGGTGAAAAAGGATGTTCACACAACTGCAGAGGGCTGGAGCGACGGTGCCCCTCGTGCAAGATGAACAGTACGCAAGCGGTCTTGCCTCCTTCCAGGAGTTCCCGCAGAGCAGGATGGCACGAGCTCTCTGCTGCTGCGGCTCCCTCACAAATTGAATTCAGAGGTATACTGCCCCTGAAGCTGGAGGCTCTGCTTAGCTTTCATGTCTTAGCAGCCACCCTCCAGGACCAGTCGTGCGCAAGAACACCATCTTGGTGAATGTCCTCTCCCATACGCCACCCCCTACCAATTCATATTAAGGGATAGACTGCCTTGGGATTGAGAGGCTCTACTTAGCTATCATGTCTAGCATTCACTTTCCTTTATGAAGTTGGCAAATCCCCTTCAGTGCCATCTCCAGCGGCTAAAAACCCATCACCCCATCTGACACATCATGCGTCATAGTTAGAGGTGTGTTTCTTTTAAATGGTAAATGCAAAATAAAGCGATATAATGTGAAATTTGCATTTTAAAAACCGTAATAAAACAATGGTTGGCAACCTTCAGTCTCGAAAGACTATGGTATAAGCCTACAGCACCTGGTATTCCCAGGTGGTCTCCCATCCAAGTACTCACCAGGCCTGACCCTGCTTAGCTTCCGAGATCATGGTATAAGCCTACAGCACCCGGTATTCCCAAGCGGTCTCCCATCCAAGTACTAACCAGGCCTGACCCTGCTTAGCTTCAGAGATCATGGTATAAGCCTACAGCACCCGGTATTCCCAGGCGGTCTCCCATCCAAGTACTAACCAGGCCTGACCCTGCTTAGCTTCAGAGATCATGGTATAAGCCTACAGCACCCTGTATTCCCAGGCGGTCTCCCATCCAAGTACTAACCAGGCCTGACCCTGCTTAGCTTCCGAGATCATGGTATAAGCCTACAGCGCCCGGTATTCCCAAGCGGTCTCCCATCCAAGTACTAACCAGGCCTGACCCTGCTTAGCTTCTGAAATCAGACGAGATCGGGCAAACAATTTTTCCTAATAGAACAAAATAAACCCATTTTGCTGGCCAGACCCAGCAAAGCCCCCTGAGTTCATTCATCTTATTGGTGCAGTACCAATGTCCACCACTAGATGGCTTGGGTTTGCATTGCTCAGAAGGGCACCTGCCTCTCCCAGGGGCTCTCCCCCTGTAAGAACCCGTGTGGTTCTCGGTGGCTTTGGCTCCAGAGGGGAGAAGGTGGGTCCAACCCGAATGTCCGAGGAAGCCTCAAAAAGGCAACATGTAATTTTGAGCTAAAAGTGGTGAAGGGAGAAGGCCCGAGGGCTAGGAAGGATTTTCTAAACAGATCCTTCCTGGGACCGGAAAGGAGTGAGGGGCAGTATCCATGTGTCATCACATAAAAGGCTTCCTTGCTCCTTCTCAGAGCATCAGGACACACTGCCTTGAATAACCGCAGCCTCCTGGGGAATCACTAAGGCAGGGGTGTCAAACATAAGGCTGGGGGGGGGATGCACCCCCTCCCAGAAGCTCTTTATCTGGTGCCCACGGTAATTGGGCTCTCCCACTGCCCACCCTTTCAGCAGTGCTGCTTCTGCCAAGGCTCTGGGAGGGCGAGTCAGAAGGAAGCCTCAAGAGGCAAGGAATGCTATGGGGGAAGAGGCAGGCCAAGAGGGGTGAGAGAGGGAGACACTGCCGAGGTGCTGGGGAAGCCCACCTGAAAGGACTGCCCTTTCAGCAGCGCTGCTTCCGCCAAGATGTCAATTACCTGCTGCCACCCTCTTTCTGCAGTTCCAGGATGTTCCGGTCTCCCCAAACCAATTCCCCAGCGTTTCAGCTTACAGCCCAGTCCGATCCACTTTCCTGAAAGTAAGCCCCATTGACTCTAATAGGATTTACTTCTGAGTAGTCCTGCCTAGGATTGGGCTGTTATTCTCCCCCTTTGACCTCTGGCATCTTGGGATTTGTTTTCTCAGCCGGGGCCAATGACACAGGCATCCCACCGCCGCCGCCCCCCCAAAACCACAACACAACTGCACGACAAAAAGAAGCTCGTTTACAAAAAAGTCCATAATTTAATCTTTTTTTAAAAGGTTTTTTTAAGGCTGTCTCTTCACAGTGAGTGGCCCAGAGTAGAATTCTGCAGAAACTCCCTGGAGAAAACACTTTTTCTCCGCGCATACTTGCAGGAGCTGGTCCCACCCTTTACAACCAAGGCAAAAAAAATAATAATGCAACACCAATTTTCTTTTTCGGTTTCATTTTTGCCCCCCACTCGGTTTTGCCCCCTGGTTTCATTTTTGCCCCCCGGTTTCATTTTTGCCCCCCACTCCTTTCCGGTCCCAAGAAGGATCTGTTTAGAAAATCCTTCCTAGCCCTCGGGCCTTCTCCCTTCACCACTTTTAGCTCAAAATTCATTTTTGTCAGTTGGAGGCTTCTCGATGAACCGGTGTCCAAGCCCAAATTTTCTTCAGCCTCCCCGGAGATGTCCAATTTTGTTTTCACAGGGGCGAACTTTCCATTCCGGAGTCCTGGGTGCCATTATTGATTATTATATTTTTGCCGGGAATTCAAGTTAAATGCCAGGTTTATCCCCCCCCCCCCACCGCTTGTCCTGCCCCAAAGTTCAGGGGTGCTGGAATTCTGCCAAACGGAGGCAATGGAGTGGGGGGACTTAATACACAAAACCGTCTGCACAAAACTGAAAAGAACATGGGCTTTGGCATCCTGGCCGCCCCCCCACAACTTTCAACCTGCCTGGGAGTTGGCTTCCTGTCAACGGGGGTGGGAAAAAAGCGCTTGCACTACCCGTGGATCTTGGTAGATGCTCGCCAAGGTTCCTTTGCCAGGCAACAGCTTCCCTCCTGGGGGGGGCCCCTCTGGTACTTTCCAACTCGTGCTCAGGGCCACGATGAAGTCCCGAGCAGTGAGGGAGCCTCAGCAGACAACCTTTTTTCGCAGCAGCCCAGGAGACAGCCGGAATTGGGGCCCCTCATCTCAGATTTTTTCCACGTAGTTCCCTGGGAACAGGCCTTCTTTGCCACGGATTCGGCCTCTCCACCAGCCAGAAGGATCTGCAAAAGGAGGAAGAGGAGGAAGCCCTGAGCTTGTGAAGCACAGCTCTCTTCCCAGGCCAGCGAAAATAAAAGCCCCCAGGAACATCCTTGCTGGACCACCTCCCAGTTCCAAAACTGGAGGCCCACATGGGGGTAAAAAAAAAAACACCAAAATAGCCCTCCCCTGTCATTTGTGGCATGCTGTACTCAAAGGTAGAGTGCCCTTGAACATGGAAGCTCTGCTGAACTCTCACAATTGCTGGTAGGTCTGTCTAAACATTCTGACATAGCCTTGCTGGATCAGACTGCATGCCCCTCTTCTCCAGCACTGACCCAACAGATGCCCCCCACAGAAGCCCACAAGCAAGTCATGAGAATGACACCCTGCCCCGATTTATTTCCAGCAATTCATTTGTATTTAGTGTGCAACCTCTCTGCGGAGATATACTGCCCCTGGACAGGGAGGTTCTTGCAACTCTCGATCCTGCCTTCAAATTTGGGCTGTGCATCCAAACCCCTCCCCGGCACCAAGTTCCGGCTCACCTTCCTTGACGATTTCAATGAAATCGTGGGCGTTGAAGCTCAGCTCGTCCGTGTCTTGCGCGTCGTAGGCGTACAGGGCCCGACACTGAGGGAAGCGTGGCTGGGGCTTGGGTTTCGGCTGGGGCTTGGCCCGGCCTCCCCCCGGGATGGGCTTGGCTTCCTTGGAGAGGCGTCGCTGCAACCTGAGGAGGGTGGTGGAAACACATCATGTACTTGGTTGCTTCCTGGATGTTGACTACGTCTGGGGCTGATATACCTTGCGGGAATAAACCACACAGCTCCCAAAGACCCCAGAGCATGTCATAAGAACATATAAGAACAGCCCCACTGGAGCAGCCCATAGGCCCATCTAGTCCAGCTTCCTGGATCTCACAGCGGCCCACCAAATGCCCCAGGGAGCACCCAAGACCACAAGAGACCTGCATCCTGGTGCCCTCCCTTGTCAGCAGCACATACGAAGAGCCCTGCTGGATCAGGCCAAAGGCCCATCTAGTCCAGCTTCCTGTATCTCACAGCGGCCCACCAAATGCCCCAGGGAGCACACCAGATAACAAGAGACCTGCAAGGCTTCCTGGGAATTGTAGTTAAGAACATCAGAACAGCCCCACTGGGTCAGGCCAGAGGCCCATCTAGTCCGGCTTCCTGTATCTCGCAGCGGTCCACCAAATGCCCCAGGGAGCACACCAGATAACAAGAGACCTGCATCCTGGTGCCCTCCTTTGCATCTGGCATTCTGACATATGCATGTCCCGGATATCAAGGCAACAGGGATGCCTCACATAAGGTGAGCCCCCTGGATCAGGCCAAAGGCCCACCTGGTTCAGCTTCTTCTGTCTTATCTTGGCTCACCAGGTGCTTCTGGGAGTACCCAAGACCACAAGAGACCTGGTGCCACTCCCTTGCACCTGGCGTTCAGAGACAGCCTAGAACCAGGAGGTCACACATACCCATCACGGCTTGAAACCTGTGATGGGACTTTTCCTCCATCAACCTCTCCAACCCACTTTTAAAAGCATCTAGGCCAGGGGCCATCGCATCTTGTGGCGAGGAGTTCCACAGACTAATCACAGGCCGGCTAAAGAAATATTTCCTTTTGTCTGTTCTCACTCTCCAGCCACTCAATTTCTGGTGTCGTGTGAGAGGGGAAAAAAGCATCCCTCTGTCCACTCTGTCCGTCCCCTGCATCATTTTGTTCGTCTCAGTCATGAACCCCATCAGGTGCTTTCTTTCCAGACCGAAGAACCCCAACGCTGAAGCCTTTCCTCAGAAGGGAGGTGCCCCCATGTCATGAATATGTGCAGTTCAGGCCTAGTAGCATTGCAAAGCCTGAACCAAAGTAACCCCGTAACAGAGAAGTGGCTTGCATCCTAGCTGCAGGGAATTTACAACTCATGAAAGGTGATAATGTAGCACCTCAGTAGCCAGAGAGGCGCCCATGAATCCCCAGTGGGGAGGGGGAGAACGAAGAGGACTAGCATCCAGCCCCACTTCGAGAAGATTCTGTCCCCAAGAGTTCTGATTGGTCAGTTCAAAAAAGTACAGGGTCACATCATCCTGTAGCATGAGAAGTATAAGAACAAAACCCAAAGGGGTGTCTTCGCTCGTTGTCTTTGGTCTTTGTCTCTAGGTGGGAAAGGTGATGGGTGCACATCCTGCCCCGCCAGGACCATGTGGCCTCTTAGGTAACTGGGGCTGAAGGTCTACAACAGAAGCTGACCCAGGTGAGAGTTAGAGAATAATAGAGATAAGCCAGTTAGCTTTATTATTTTAATGCTGAGATACTTCCTAGAAGTTTTCATGCCTCCAGCATTTGCTGCCTTTTGTAACTTTTTGTAACCCTATGTGCTTAATAAAGTAAAAATCCTTTTACCCTGTTGGTTCACTGCCTGTTGGGGACAAAGGTTCAGAATCCTGCCTAGCCGTTCAGCAAGCTACCAAATCCTCATTGTGGACTAGTAACTTGAGGACTGAGACTTTAAGTAAAGAGAGTGCTCAGTGCCTGCAAGGGATAGAATTAAGCCTAGAGGGTCTCGGTGTCCCTGGACTGAGGCACTGGCACATACAGGGTGGTGGCAGTTCTACCAAACAAGGGTCCTTGAGGCTCTAGGGTTCAAGAACCAAGAACTCTGAGCACCCAAAACCCTGGGAGAGTACGCAAAGTAAACGACACCCCACCCAGTAATCATTTTGAATGTTGTCTTCTGCACCCTTTCCAGTTCTAAGAGTAGGGAGGACTAAGGGGGATCAGGTACAAGTGGGCCAAAGGACCCCGTTAAAAGTCTTCCCAGGGCACATCTTGCCTCTCTGCAGTCATGACCTGGGAGGGGAGGGAGATGCAACCTGAAAATCTTGGGCGTCTCCTGGTAACTGTTTGCTTGGGGATGCCCACTGGGGCAGCAGCTGGGACACCCCAGGATGGTGCCCTGCTCACTCAGCCACTCACCCGGCCACGCCTTGGTCCGGCACGTTCATGAAGTCCCAGTTGAGCTGCGTGGGGAGGGCCTTCGCCCGGGGGCTGGCCCCCTGCCGGGGCAGGCTAGGCTGCTCCATGCTGACCTGCCGGGTCATGGAGAGGCGCTGCTGGAAGGGCGGTCTCGTCCCCGGGCCACGTCCGCCGCCACGGCTGTTCCATTTCGGACCTGGGGCAAGGGGAAAGAGGAGAAGGTCTGCGGCAGGTCTCTGGCACCAATCTTCAGCTGGCTGAGGATGAAATAGCTTATGCCACCCCTTGGTGAGGTTAGTGGGCAAAGGGTCCAACTCCACGCAGGAGCAGGCTCCTCCAGTCCCATCCTGTTCCCATCAAACCCCCCCCCCCGGTCCGACAGCACAAGCGTCTTCACCTGTAGCGACTGGGACGTTCCAACCTGGGGTCGTTCCTCCACCAATGCACCGGCTCTTCCTGTTATCCCTCCGGGTGGGTCCTGAAATGGGAGCCCCTACAGTCATTTCTCCAAGCTGAGACGTTTCCAGTCACCTTGGAGCCCACCCATCGTGGAAACAGCCCACGGACCCCCCCACTCCGCCTACCCCTCCAAAACACCCCAGTGACGGTTCCTCAGCCGGATTTCACAGCCTGGTGGATTTTGGCCACCCGGCACAGGAAACGGAGGAGACACCAAGCAGCACATCTGACCCTATGCTACACTGGGGACCCCACGACTCAAGGGTTGGGGTGCAAAGGTCGGCGTCTCCCCAAAGAGGGCCCCTGTGGGGCACAGCCAAACACAACCAGAAATGGAGCCACTAAACTAAACTCAGATTTTTTTTTAAGAAACCAATTTGTGGTTCTCTGAACTGCCTCTTTTCTTTCCCCTTCTCCACCCCTCCCCCCGGCGAAGTGCGCCAAGACTCACGGGCGTTTCGGGGCAAGCCGGGCCCGATGCTGACCACCAGCACTTTGCCATTGTTACGCAGCAGAGTCAGGTCCCCCTGGCAGATCTGGAATTGGATTTGCCGGGACCCGGCCGCCCCCCATGGCCCCCAGCCGTCCTTCTTCACCTTGAACTCCAGCCTGTGGGGGGGGGGGGAGAGAGAAAGAAGAAGGTGGCAACGTTCAGAAGAGGCAAACAGCACGCAAGGGGACAGATTTGGCTAGTCTCTCCAGAAACGAGATCAGGAGGACACTTGGGTTGAATCCCGCAGAGCCCTTCTCGTGGCCTTGGTTAGCCACAAGCGGCAGGAGTGGAACCTCCACACACCCCACACACCTTGGCACACCAGACACTGAAGACAATCTAAGGGTGGGGGGGAAGGCCATGGCTTTCAAACCAAGGGCAAGTCATGGAAGCTGGCCTGGTTGGCAACCTTCAGTCTTGAAAGACTATGGTAGAAGCCTACAGCACCCACTATTCCCAGGCGGTCTCCCATCCAAGTACTAACCAGGCCTGACCCTGCTTAGCTTCCCAGATCATGGTATAAGCCTACAGCACTCGGTATTCCCAGGCGGTCTCCCATCCAAGTACTAACCAGGCCTGACCCTGCTTAGCTTCCCAGATCATGGTATAAGCCTACAGCACCTGGTATTCCCAAGCGGTCTCCCATCCAAGTACTAACCAGGCCTGACCCTGCTTAGCTTCCGAGATCATGGTATAAGCCTACAGCGCCCTGTATTCCCAGGCGGTCTCCCATCCAAGTACTAACCAGGCCTGACCCTGCTTAGCTTCCCAGATCAGACAAGATCAGGCACGTGCAGGTTAACAGTGGCCTAGGTAGCCTCCAACCTCTGGCCCAACAGAGTAGCGGTTCTGGGGGGTTTCCGAGCGACTTACTGGTTACTGAACTTCACCGGCAAAGGCTTCTGGGTCCTCTCCTCATAGCGCTTGTGAAGCAAGCTCAGCAGCTCCGTCTTGAAGACGGACTCCAGGACGCTGTCGTACTGGGGCTCGTGGATGATGATGAAGTCGTCCTGTAGGGTGCTGGGGGCGGGAGGGGACCGAAGGTGCAAGTTAGCCTCTTGGGGGCCTCCCACCTGCTTCCAAAACTGGGGAGGGTTATCCTTTCAGAGTAGCCGTGACGGAACAGAAGGCCTGGCACTGGCCAATCATGACCTCCCGTTGGGGGGGAAGGGGAATCAGGGGAATTTTTTTTTAAGGGAGATGGAGCTCCTTGTTCCTGAGATGCCCTCCTTTCCCTCACCTGCAGGGAGGACTGAGAATTCAAAGGAGGGGGCCTCCTCCTCCACGCACCTGACAAGGCACTCACCTCAGGGAGACGGACTGGATCCGCTCCACCTCGATCTGCCGCTTCAAGACCTCCTTGATGGCCCCTTTCTCCGGCCCCTGCTTCACCTTCTCGCGGCCGATCAGGTAGAGGAAACGGGGGGTGAGGATCAGGTCCCGCTTCACCGTCTGGTAGGAAGACAGGAAGGGCCAAGCATGAATTTTGGATGCCGTTTACCAGGCGGGGGTGGAAAGCGGACAGGCAAAAAGAAGCCGTGGTGGGAAATGGAGCCACCGGTTTGGGCAGCTTTGAAGAAACCGTCAGTAGACCGTCATGGTCTTCTGATGGAAGACCAAACCCTCTTCTCCATCTTTGTTCCAGTCCCACAAAATGTTTTACGTTCTCCGACGCTCAGGGAGGGAACCCCCAACGAACACGGAGTGCCCAGGCCACTCTACGGCCCTACCTTGAACCGCCGGTCGTACTTGACGACGGTGTCGGCAAAGTCGACCCGCTCCCGCCGTCCCACAAAGCGCCTCAACTCCGGGCAGTTCTCCAGGCCGATGTAGTCTCCCACAAAGTTGCGGTTGATGCTGTTGTGGCGTCGCTCTTTCTTGTTCAGGACGATGTTGGATGCTGTGCGAAGCAGGGAACAGGTTACATAAGAACATAAGAACAGCCCCACTGGATCAGGCCCTAGGCCCACCTAGTCCAGCTTCCTGTATCTCACAGCGGCCCACCAAATGCCCCAGGGAGCGCACCAGATAACAAGAGACCTGCAAGGCTTCCTGGGAATGGTAGTTAAGAACATAAGAACAGCCCCACTGGATCAGGCCATAGGCCCATCTAGTCCAGCTTCCTGTATCTCACAGCGGCCCACCAAATGCCCCGGGGAGCACACCAGATAACAAGAGACCTGCAAGGCTTCCTGGGAATTGTAGTTAAGAACATAAAAACAGCCCCAGTGGATCAGGCCACAGGCCCATCTAGTCCAGCTTCCTGAATCTCACAGCGGCCCACCAAATGCCCCAAGGAGCACACCGGGTAACAAAAGACCTCATCCTGGTGCCCTCCCTTGCATCTGGCCTTCTGACGTAGCCCATTTCTAAAATCAGGAGGTTGCGCATACACATCATGGCTTGTACCCCGTTGGCCACCTTCGGGCAGGGGTGAGGGGAAAGACACTCTGCACATGCTCAGAGAGAGAGCTTTCCAGTGGCCAAACATTGAGACACAATTCTCATACATCATAACCCTGCCACTGGTTGTGGGCAAAGCATTGCAGGATTATGATATATAGCGGGCCTTCCTTATCCATGTGCTTGGCACCTGAGGACTCGCGCATCCATGGGTGCCAAGCCCACAGCTCAGAGGGCCTCCTGGGCGCAACTGGAAGCCACTTCCGGTCATGTCTGGAGGGGTGCTCTGAGGTTGAGGAGGACCTGTGGAGTGGGCCAGCCTCAGAACGCCTCCCAAACAGGAAGTGGCCGACACAAACAGGAAGTGGCTTCCAGGACCCCCTCATCGTCCGCCCGACCCTTGTGGCCACCCTGCACCCCGCGCATGAGACACCATGCGCTGCGCACTGATGCTCCATCTGAACTGCACCCAAGTCGGAGAGCGGGAGAGAAGGAAAAGCAGGCCCCACCTTCTTCCCTCATCTGGATGTATTTGCGCACGGCGATGTGCTTGCGCCAGGCCTTCTGAATGACGCGCGCGTAGCCGTCGTAACGGCGCTCCCTCATCTCCTCCAGGAGGAAGAGCTGAAAGGGGCAGAGGAAGAGGTGGGAAGCGAGAGTAAGATGGCAGCAGCCCCCCCCTCTCTCCAAACCGACTCCCAAGCAGCCGCTTCCATCTCGCGCTCACCGATTCGGGGGCCTTGATGAAGACCTTGGTCCGCCCCAGCTGGTACTGGTCGGGGTCCATGTTGACAGCCCTCAAGAGGTGCACCACACCCTGCTTCTCGTCCCCGCGCCAGGTCGGCCACGTCTCCGGGGTCAGGATGGCGTATCTGGGCAAGAGGGACGGGCAGGTGAGGGAGGGCGGCGCAATGCTCCGAGAACATGACGAGGAGAG
The DNA here is from genome assembly GCF_035046505.1 of Tiliqua scincoides. Taxonomy (NCBI): domain Eukaryota; kingdom Metazoa; phylum Chordata; class Lepidosauria; order Squamata; family Scincidae; genus Tiliqua; species Tiliqua scincoides. The sequence goes on from NC_089835.1 coordinate 4,253,337, forward strand.
CACGACGAACAGCCTTCCCCTCGACGTATGGGATTCACAGGTAGGCTGCCCCTGAAGCTGGAGGTTCTACCTAGCCACAAACAGACTTTTCCTTGTCCGTCCTCCCCTTTTGAGGTTGTTATCTAAGCCACACCTAGAGGCAGTGAGGGCCGTAAAAGCAAAGGGCTTCTACGAAGGAGGAGCTCAACGAGATGAGGATCACCAGGGTAGGACTGGCTTAGCAGGTTCTCTCCCTGCCCTGTGGGGTGGGCAGAGCAGGGGATCTCACCTGTGGAGGAACTTCTGGAAGACCCGGCGATAGGCGTAGCCAGCCCGGCGCACCCGGATGTTCTCCCGCAGCCCCAAATACTCCACTTGGTGCTTCACCCTATGGAGGAACCCCATAAGAATTAAGATGGAAGCATCTCTCTCTCTCTCTCACTCACTTGAGATCCCGGTGTATCAAAGGTGCCAACCCCCTGCAGGCCCCGTCACGGGAATACTCGAGGGGGTCCTCACCTGCTCTCCTCCCAGTCGCGGGGCCTCTTGGTTTCGTTCGGCTTGATGCAGCGGATGTAGTGTGGGGTGCATTTCATCAGTGTGGCTACCAGGTTGTTGGCCTGTTTCTGTTTGGGGGGGTGGGGGGGAAAATCTCTGAATTAGCTGCCTGTTTCTCTTGCCTAGGACACCCAGAGATCCCTGGATCCTGAAAACGGTCCACACCGTGGGTTTGAAAATCAACCTGCACCCCACATCACCTCCCACCTCCAGGTATGGTACATAAGAACCTAAGGCGAGCCCCGTTGGCTCACCCAAAGGCCCATCTAGTCCAGCTTCCTGTGACTCAGAGTGGCCCACCAGATGCCTCAGGGATGACAAGAGACCTCCACCCCTTGCACCCGGCCTCCTGAAGCAGCCTCTCTCTAGAACCAGGAGGCTGCACACACCCAGTCTTGTAAACGGCAACGGACACTTCCTCCATAAACCTGCCCACTTCCCTTTTAAAGGCATCCAGGCCAGACGCCATCACCACATCCTGTGGCAAGGAGTTCCACCGATTAACGACACGCCGGGTAAAGCAATATTTGGTGGGTTCCAACCCTGTACCTTGATCTTGCTCCCGGCCGTGGTGGGGCGCCCCTTCTTCTCTGCATTGAGGTTCTCCGGGAAGAGATCCCTGATGAATTGCCTTTCAGCAGAAGGGAAACAGCTTACGTTCCAGCTTACATTCACACTGGAACCCCTTTTACTACCCTGGGCTCCCCCCCCTTGAAGGACTGTGATTACTGTTTACTTCACTCACACACCCACCCTCCCCCATAGAATCCCAGAAATCGGAACACGAAAGTTCCTTTGGAATCCTCCTGTGGCAAGGAGTTCCACAGACTAATCACACAGCGGGTAAAGGAATGTTTCTTTTTGTCTGTTCTCCCACCGCTCAGTTTTAGTGGCTATCCCTTGGCTGTGGTGTTGTGTGAGTGACAAGAACATCCACTCTGTCCAGCCCACGCCTAATTTTATACGTCTCAACCAATCAATGGTGATGTTCCCAGATGTGTTCTGAGAACATCTGCAGACTCTGGTGCACGCTAGTGAATAATCGTGACCCTCTTGGTGTCGCGCCGCACTCGGCATCCTGGCCGTTCTGTAACCAGGCTGTTGCTTCTGTTCCGAGGATGCGAGGTCTTAATCGTGAAAAAATTTGCACAGGCTTTCTGTCTGGCTAGGATTGGGAGAGAAGTGGCTGTGGAAGGCGCCTATTGGCGAGTGTTGGTGACGTTGCAAACCCAAACCCAATCCCAGGAGCGCTTCTGCGGGTTGGGTGCATGGGCATAGTGCACCATTGATAGGGCAGAGGAGGGGCTGAGGGCTGCCACTGCTCTCAAGGAGCACCCCCTCTCTCACACTCACAGCTCGCTGCTCTGCATCAGCTCAATGAGGTCCGTGAAGAGCACGTCGCGGTTTCGCTCACAGAAACCCTCCACGTCGTAGGACACCTGCAAAGCCAGAATGGAGCTGCTCAGGTTCAAGGGCCTCTGTGCATGTGCAGACGTCCTCCTCCAGAATGCATCACCCCCGTCCCTCAGTGTTCCCCTCCCGCCACCCGCTCCCCTCTCGTTTCCAACCTTCTCTCAACACCCAAAGCTAAGTGGAACCTCCTTATACAGCAGCAGTCCTCTGAATGCCAGGGCTAATCTTTGGGTCCTGGGCGTGCGCTTCCCACAGTGCGCCCACCCAGTCACATCCTCTCACCTTGCCTGCGTAGTGATGGATGATGAACCCCTTGTTCCAGTTGTTGAAGTGGGGGTGGGTGCCGAGGGCCGTCTGGAGCTTCTGCAGCAGGGTGTGGTCCGCGCCTTCGCCCTTGGCGTGCATGGTGGCGCAGACGTCGTCCAGGATGCTCATGAGCCCCGGGGGATTCTGGGGAAACCAGGTAAGAGAATCCAGGAGCCCGGCCCAAACCCACCAGCCTGAAAGCCAGGCTACAATTTCTCTGAATTAAACTGGTTCAGCAGAATTAAACTGGTTCAGCAGCCAGTTTAGTGGGTGGGTGCATGGAAGATGCCCACTGTCTCCAAGAGAGGTTTTTTAGCACCCACATCAAACTAGAACATAAGAACATAAGAACAGCCGCACTGGATCAGGCCATAGGCCCACCTAGTCCAGCTTCCTGTATCTCACAGCGGCCCGCCAAATGCCCCAGGGAGCACACCAGATAACAAGAGACCTGCAAGGCCTCCTGGGAATTGTAGTTAAGAACATAAGAACAGCCCCACTGGAACAGGCCATAGGCCCACCTAGTCCACCTTCCTGTATCTCACAGCGGCCCACCAAATGCCCCAGGGAGCACACCAGATAACAAGAGACCTGCAAGGCCTCCTGGGAATTGTAGTTAAGAACATAAGAACAGCCCCACTGGATCAGGCCACAGGCCCATCTAGTCCAGCTTCCTGTATCTCACAGCGGCCCACCAAATGCCCCAAGGAGCACACCAGATAACAAGAGACCTGCAAGGCTTCCTGGGAATTGTAGTTAAGAACATAAGAACAGCCCCACTGGATCAGGCCGTAGGCCCATCTAGTCCAGCTTCCTGTATCTCACAGCGGCCCACCAAATGCCCCAGGGAGCACACCAGATAACAAGAGACCTGCAAGGCTTCCTGGGAATTGTAGTTAAGAACATAAGAACAGCCCCACTGGATCAGGCCATAGTCCCATCTAGTCCAGCTTCCTGTATCTCACAGCGGCCCACCAAATGCCCCAGGGAGCACACCAAATAACGAGAGACCTGCAAGGCCTCCTGGGAATTGTAGTTAAGAACATAAGAACAGCCCCACTGGATCAGGCCATAGGCCCATCTAGTCCAGCTTCCTGTATGTCACAGCGGCCCACTAAATGCCCCAGGGAGCACACCAGATAACAAGAGACCTCACCCTGGTGCCCTCCCTTGCATCTGGCATTCTGACATAACCCATTTCTAAAATCAGGAGGTTGCGCATACACATCATGGCTTTGCAAACTACCATTTGCATTTGATGACTTAACAGGGGTAGAAAATCTTTGGTCATTTGGAGAGGGGAAATTGCAGTTCCCAGAGCACCCACCTTGCACCCACACACAGAAAACTACATTCCCCAGAATCCTCAGAGGGAAGCCATGACAGTTCAGGCGGTCTGAACTGAAAAGCCTGCAGCATGGACCAGACCCTGCTTCCCCACTCACCACTTTGTTCTCGATGAGGTCGCAGACGACCTTGTTGTTGAAGTAGTCGATAGGACTCCAGCGGATGCCCTCCTGGACGTACTCCTCCTATAGGAGGGGGCGGGAGGGAAGAAATGAATGGGGAGGGTTACCGGTGCCAGGACAAATAAGGGGCTCAAAAGGAAGAGGGTTGTCTGCCTGGGGCAGAACTCGGTCTAGGGTCGGCCCTAAAATGATCGTAGCCTAGCAAGAGTCTGCCGGGAAGTAAGAAGACTATAACAATTCTTGCCCAAGCCACAAACTTGCTAGGTGGGTGTGCAGCAAGCCAGTCGTCTCGCAACCTCAGCACACACACACCCCAACCCACAAAAGCGCTCCTGGGATCGGGTTTGGGTTTGCGACGTCACCAACGCTCGCCAACAGGCGCCTTCCACGGCCACATCTCTCCCAATCCTAGCCAGACAGAAAGCCTGTGCAATTTTTTTCACGATTAAAACCTCGCATCCTCGGAACAGAAGCAACAGCCTGGTTACAGAACGGCCAGGATGCCGAGTGCAGCATGACACCAAGAGGGTAACGATTATTCACTAGCGTGCACCAGAGTCTGCAGATGTTCTCAGAACACATCTGGGACCATCACTGTTGATATCAGGGTGCTCACAACCAACCATCCCCTTTTCCAAAGGGATTGTTCTGCCGGCTGTTTTACGTAAGGGCAGATATTCCCGCTCAATCGTCATGCCGAAGCCCCGAAAGGCAGCCATTTTGCAAAAGGATGGGTGCGTTTTCCACCCGCTTGATGCCCAGGCCTCCCGCTCACCTGCTCCGCCTTCAGCGTCAGCTCAATGAAGATCTGCTGCAGCTTTTCATTCACAAAGTTGATGCAGAATTGTTCAAAGCCATTTTTCTGTGGGGTGAACAGGACAAGGTGAGGGAGGGGAGGGGAAGGTCCCGAGATCCCAGCCACAAGGAGGACCCAGGGTAGCGCAGGAGTGGACTGTAATCTGATGGGTCTGGAGTTGGACGTAGACATGAAAGATTCAAGTTCAAAACCCTGCTCAGCTATGAAGCGTCCTAGATGACCTTGGGCCAGTCACTCTCTAAGCCTCACCTACCTCACAGGTTTGTTGTGAGGACAAAAGGAGGGAACCACGTACACTGAGCTTCTTGAAGGAAGGGCGGTAAAAAAAAACACATGGCAATAAGTAAAGGCCTTTGTGGCTTCTCTCCCCTCATTCAGCGAGATGCAATGACCTCTTTCTGCTTGGAAGGTTCCGTCACAGAACACACGAGCCAACATCACAGAGCACTGAGCATGGGCAGAGTGCTCTTCCCACAGCACCAGGCAACCTTTCTGCATCGAGGATCAGGAAGAAGAGGCATTCCCCCAAGAAGAGGCATTCCCCCAAGAAGAGGCATTCCCACACAGGAGGGAATGCCTCTTCCAATGCTGTTTTCAGGCCCACAGGAAATGAACGGAGGGAGGTGTGCAGAGGGACTGCTCCTTGTGGGGCCGCACCACAACTCTGGGAAAATCTGCCACATCCACATCATGTTACCTGGAAGATTTCAAAGCCATAGATGTCCAAAACACCAATGCTGTACTCCAGGCGGTCCTTCTCCATGGCCTTGTTGACCGCCTAGGGACGAGAAAGGCCAGAGGAAAAAATAAGAGGGAGGAAGGACAGGCCAAGCTGAAATGAGCCCCCCCCACACACACACTCACAGTGTGTGTGCAACTGTTTACTGCACACCCACACTCAGCATGGCCATGGCCAAGCACCTCTTCTCACTCAGCAGAGCGGTGTGGACCACCCAGTTCACCCCACGTGGTACCCCTCACCACTGCCACCCCCTTGGGGATCGCAGGACACTCACGTCCACCAGGTAGTCAAAGAGCCGGGCGTAGAGGGCCTTAGAGAGGGCGTCCCGTGAGAAGCTGGCCTGCTCCACGTTCAGGGTCACGTCGATGACCTCCTGCCTCCCGCCCCATTTGCTGTCCATCTTGCGGCTGGTCAGCTTCTCCCGGAGGCGCTGCTGGTCAATGGCCAGGAGGTAAGATGGGAACGCCAGGACTGGGGGGGGGGCGGGGAAGAAAGAGAGCGGAGCACTCGCCATTAGTAGGGCTACCAATTCTAAAGCTGTTGATAGTAAATGGATGAGAACTAGTTTGGATCCATTAAAAAAAAAGAAGTCCTGAGGACTTCCTGAGTCCTAAAGGGTGTCAAGCATAAGGTCCACAGACTGGATGCAGCCCTTAGAAGCTCTTCATCTGGCCCACATGGTCGTTGTGCTCTCCCATATCTTGAAAATATGATCACATTTTCTGTCATTTGCAGTTAATGGGTTCCTATTTGCGAACAAAGCGCTCAGTTCTGGCCATCATCTGCTTAATGATGTCACATCCTGCTTAATGATGTCACTTCCGGCCCCCAGCCAAGTGCCATGAATGCCATTCGGCTTGCTATAAGAAATGGGTTTGACACCCCTGCCTTCGAAGAGGCATTCTTCTTTCTGTCTTACACAGGACGTAACTTCTTAAGGCTTTACTCTTTCGCTCTCTCAGAATGCCTCAGAAGAGGCATGTCTGAGGCATGCCTCAGAAGAGGCATTCCCCTTTCGTTCCTACACAGGAGGGAACACCGTCTTAGAGGAGGTGTTCTTTTCACACACACACACACACACACACAAACACAATGGGAATGCCACTCATATCAGAGGGCGCCACCCTCTTCCTGAGCACTCAGTACACCTCCTTTCTGCCTGCTAACCCCCCACCCCCAGCCTCCCTCGCACCTCAGCTTGCCCCACAACTCACAGTCTTCACTCTCCACCATGGCATAGTTGCCCGACTCCCGAAAAGTGATGTTGCCCAAATGGAGGATCCCGGCCACAATTTGGAGCACCAGGGCCTGCTCGTCACCGGATAGGCCCACCACATCCATGGCTGTCTGGGGGAGGAAGAGGTGGGTGGAAAAGAGTCTTGAAGAAGGAGTTTCAGGGGTGGACCCAACACCACCCAAGGGGTACGCTAAGGCCAGATATGCATGGGGACTAGAGAATTCTGGCACTGTCTCTGAGCATGTGCTGTGTGCCTTTTTGCCAGGATGTCTGCCTGGAACTCTTTAGATCACAGGAAACCGACATTAGTTTCTCAAAAAGTCAGGGAAAGATGACCTGGACTCTGGTTGAATGATATCCCTAGGAGGGGTGACGAGTTGTTGACATAACGGACACATACCAATGTCTCCTGGAACTCCTGCTGGTCGTTCATGTCCTCCACCTTGTAGGCGGCCGACTGGTTGAGGTAGTAGTAGTAATCCGGGGTGGTGATGCCCAAGTTCTCCCGCTGTTCTGGGCTGGCTCCTTCCAGCAGCTGGTGCGATGGGAGAGGGGAGGCCATGGTGTTAAAAAGAAAAGCAAAGGCACATCCAGGCACCAGCCCTTACGCCAGCCCTTTCAGGCGGGCCAGCAGCACCGCCCTGATGTTTCGGGGACAGAAAGCGAGATGCTTTTCCAGCACAGAGATATGCTGCTTGCAGGGTCAGCCCTTCCAGAATGAAAACAACACGCAATGCCAGAGTCGAACACCAGAGGGAGACATTCACACAGACACATGTTCCGATTCGGCCACCATCCGGCACTCCGACCCACGCACCTGGTAGTAGATATGGAAGCTCCTCTCGCCCGGGTTCTGGCTCACGACCCGCGATTTCTCCAGCAGGAAGTTGGAGATCTTGCCCCCGTCCGGCTCCCCGCCTCGGCTGAACTGGATCTCAAAATATTTGCCCTGGGCAGCAAGAAGGGGGAAGTGCAGAAAATATACACAAGCATTTTCGGAGAGCCCAGGAAATTTCTGGCCCCCCTCCGTTGGCTCCTGTGCCCCATTTTTTGACCCCAGGCCCAGATATGGTTCCCCCTGCACCTCCCCACTCAAGGGAGGGCACCAGGATGAGGTCTCTTGTTATCTGGTGTGCTCCCTGGGGCATTTGGGGGGCCGCTGTGAGATACAGGAAGCTGGACTAGATGGGCCTGTGGCTTGATCCAGTGGGGCTGTTCTTATGTTCTTATGGGTCCTGGTGTGATTGGAAAATGTCAGATCATTATGAGGAAAGGCTACGGCGTTTGGGCCTCTTTGGCCTAGAAAAGAGACGCCTGAGGGGGGACATGATTGAGACATACAAAATTATGCAGGGGATGGACAGAGTGGATAGAGAGATGCTCTTTACACTCCCACATAACACCAGAACCAGGGGACATCCACTAAAATTGAGTGTTGGGAGAGTTAGAACAGACAAAAGAAAATATTTCTTTACTCAGCGTGTGGTTGGTCTGTAGAACTCTTTGCCACAGGATGTGGTGATAGCGACTGGCCTGGACACCATTAAAAGGGGATTGGACAAGTTTCTGGAGGAAAAATCCATTACGGGGTACAAGCCATGATGTGTATGCGCAACCTCCTGATTTTAGAAATGGGCTATGTCAGAATGCCAGATGCAAGGGAGGGCACCAGGATGCAGGTCTCTTGTTATCTGGTGCTCTCCCTGGGGCATTTGGTGGGCCGCTGTGAGATACAGGAAGCTGGACTAGGTGGGCCTATGGCCTGATCCAGTGGGGCTGTTCTTATGTTCTTAACTACAATTCCCAGGAAGCCTTGCAGGTCTCTTGTTATCTGGTGTGCTCCCTGGGGCATTTGGTGGGCCGCTGTGAGATACAGGAAGCTGGACTAGGTGGGCCTATGGCCTGATCCAGTGGGGCTGTTCTTATGTTCTTAACTACAATTCCCAGGAAGCCTTGCAGGTCTCTTGTTGTCTGGTGCGCTCCCTGCGGCATTTGGTGGGCCGCTGTGAGATACAGGAAGCTGGACTAGATGGGCCTATGGCCTGATCCAGTGGGGTTGTTCTTATGTTCTTATCCTAGGACATTTTCAGGCCCCGCCCTTTGGCTCTCGGGGCCCCCTTTCTGGGCTTGGGTATAACTTACCCCCGCGCTCCACTCTCATGGGCCCTGCCCCAAACACCCAGTTAAGAATCTGAGATCCTTTCCCCCTGTTCTGGACTCTACTTACAAATCGGCTGGAGTTGTTGTTGCGGACGGTTTTGGCGTTGCCGAACGCCTCCAGGAGCGGGTTGGACTTCAGGATGATGTCCTTCACGTGCTTGGGTGACAAACAAGAGGGTTGTCATTAAACGTAAGACCCAAAGAAGGGCTCCACCAACCCGCTTCGAACCCCCCCCCCCCCGGCTCGACAACAATCCTCTCCAAGACTGTATGCGAGATTCCAAACATGGGACACCCCACAGGTTTGTGCCAGCCGAGAACCCAGTTTGCTGCCTCTGCCGCTGCGGAGATGAAAACTGGGCGAGGAGGAGAGGTGGCAAACACTGTTACCTGCACTTTGGGGCCTCCGCCGGACACCTTGGAGACGTAGCTCATGATGTACTTGGCCGCCACGGTCTTCCCAGCCCCGCTCTCTCCGCTAAGGCAGAAAAAAAATGAGGATTATCAGAATAACTGATTCCACAGAGGCTGGAATCCCAGGCAGTTGTGCCTCAGTGTCCCTGAACGCACACTGTCAAAGAGAGGGACATTCCCCCCCCCCAGTTTACCTGATAATGACACACTGATTCTCCCCATCGATCATCATGTTGCGGTACATGTTGTCGGCCAGCGCATAGATGTGCGGGGGGTTCTCATATTGAGCCTGCAGGAGACAAGCCCCCGAGTGAGACACCCCCTCGTGTACCCGCTCCCCAGAAATCACTGTGTTCCCAGATCCAGAATGCTCATCAATTCTCTTCAGGGCCGTGGTGTGCTAGGAGAACTTGCACCTGGGAAAATTCTCCCCACCCTATGCAATCCAGAGAAGTATCGGAGCTCTCTCAAGGGCAGGACCACCTGCCCTTGAGAGGCGACACTTAAAAGGCAGCAACAACATGAGCCACAGGGAGCGAGACAGAGACGCCCATTTTAATAAATAAATAAGATCGTTACTCGGGTAGGATTTACGACGCTGGAGACACCCACACAGAAAGCGTCTTTAAGCACAATCAATGCAGCTAAAGTCCCACCCCCCAAATGCTCCATCTGTATATAAAAAAGCCGCAGGCAGCACCTAAAAAAGTCTTGGGCACAGGAAGGTCTTCACTGGTTGGTGGGATGCCAGCAAGGCAGAACCCAGAAGGGCACCAGTCTCGGCACAGAATACCAGAGCAGGCCTTGCTTCACGTCCCAATTCATCACACTCGAGAGATGGAGCAAATATATATAAGAGGTTATATATATATATATATAACCTCTTTTTCAATTGAGGCAACATGGAAGGCCAGCCTGGTTTTCTCCTGACCCCTTTAAAGAAATGCATGGCAGGCAGAAATTAAACAGGTGGTGCTTTCTCAGCCTGCAGGCCCAGTGAGAAGGAAAGCTAGCTGCCTACAGAGTTTGGGGCTTTTGTGCAAATCTTAAAAGGCACAGGAGCCTTGCCCAGGGAGAAAGGTGGCAATGGGGTACAGGCGGAGAAGCCTACACGTCTCACTTGATGGCAGGCAGTAAAAACTGCACGTCACGCCAGCCAACAGGTGACCGTTTCTCAGGTGGGTCTATAGGCCACAAGAGCCAGAGAGCTTCCATGTGCAGAGACAGTCTACCCCTGAACACCAGAGGCTGAAGGAGGCAAGCAGGGAGCAGCTTTGGCTTTCCTTGCAGACCTCCCATTGGCCCCTGCAGGGTATAGGAGCCCCAAACTCCAATCATTCCTTCTTCTCACCTGTCCAAAAATACCTGCTGGCCTGCAGGTGAAGCTTTTGTGGTCTCCAGACCGACAGCTGAAAGCCAGTTTAAAACCTCACTAAAGCCAAAGGGGTTTGTTTTCACTGCCATGTCTTTGATCAAGACCCTTATTGAGTAGTATAGGATTTGTTCAGTGATCCTGCTAAACCCCCCCCCCCCAAACACACATACACACAGAAGAACACATCACCTTCCCAAAAGAAAGTCACTCTGCACATGTTTTGGTCCTTTCCCTCAAAAAATTAGAAACATTTTTTTTTCTCCTGGGGGATAGGAGAGAGAACTCTGCACAGGCTCAGAGGCAAGCCTGACCCCCCAACCAGCCACTTACCGCTCCCTGGTACATGTCGATCTCGCGGTCGGTGAAGTAGGGCAGTTGCTTGAAGGGGTTCACGGAAATCAGCACCGGGCCGATGTACGTCTTTTTTCATTTTTAAGATAAGGCTTAAACAAGACGAGGATGGATAAAATTCCTTCGCCGTCCTCCCCCAACAGTGGTCAAATCCAGTTGGCTTTCCCAAAGGCAGTGGTTCCCCAACTTTTAGCGCCAGGACCCACTTTGTAGAATGAGAATCTGTCAGGACCTACCAGAAGTGACATTCTAGGCTGCAATCCTACCCGCACTTACCCAGGAGTAAATCCCATTTACCAGCACTGATAAAAGCATGGTCAATGTACAGATCCGTCCCATTTCCCCAGATGCAGTCACATCCCGTGGGAGCATCAAGTCTAATATATTAAAAATAAAATATTGAAATGAATAGGGACCCACCTGAAATGGGTTCGCGGGCCACCTAGTGGGTCCTGACCCACAGTTTGAGAAACACTGCCCTAAGGAGAATCTGCTGTGCTTTATTGATTTTTTTTTTCCAATGAACTTCAGAAGAAGGCACCATGTTTTGGCAACAGCCCAGTCGGTGTTTACTCCTCCTTGTTTAGTTTTTATTATCCTGTCGTGTGTGTTTTGTTGAAACCTTGTGCAGCCTTTCAAGCCATTTATTAAACCTCAAAAGCATACAAAACTCTGGAGTTGACAAACAAGACATATTTTTGCCCGGGTTCAACACCTCCTGCAAAAGAGTCTGGGGTCATTTTGCATGCAATATATACAGGTGAAGCCTTGGCATCCTCGGGACTTCCATTCCCGGAGACCCCACGGATGGTGAAACCCACAGAAAACAAACCCGTGGGTCAGGGCACCCAATGCAATGAGAGGTGCGTCCAGGGGGTGTTTATATAAGAACAGCCCCACTGGATCAGGCCATAGGCCCATCTAGTCCAGCTTCCTGTATCTCACAGCAGCCCACCAAATGCCCCAGGGAGTACAACAAGAAGACCTGCAAGGCCTCCTGGGAATTGTAGTTTAAGAACATAAGAACAGCCCCACTGGATCAGGCCATAGGCCCATCTAGTCCGGCTTCCTGTATCTCACAGCGGCCCAACAAATGCCCCAGGGAGCACACCAGATAACAAGAGACCTGCAAGGCCTCCTGGGAATTGTAGTTAAGAACATAAGAACAGCCCCACTGGATCAGGCCACAGGCCCATCTAGTTCAGCTTCCTGTATCTCACAGCGGCCCACCAAATGCCTTCTAAGGGCATTAAAATGTCATCTCCATTTTTTTAGGGAAAACCAGATGTTTTAAGGTCCTTAGAACTCCCTTTAGACATGATCAGAGCACAGTTCTGGTTGCTTTTGGAGGGTACAGTTCCTGGGCTGGGGGAACCACGTTGAGTCAAATCCACGGATGAAGAGGTTCAACCTAGATGCAGTATATACATCATATATAATGGGCCCTCCAAGACCCCCCCCCTCCCATGGATACTGATATCCGCAGATATTAAAATCCATGAGGGCTCTCTCCAGGACACACCCCCCCCCCGGTGGATACTGATATTTGCAGATATTCAAATCCACAGTGGGAGTAAGAGGACCTTCTGGTCACATCTGGAGATGTTCTGAGGCGTGGGGAGGTGGTGAGCCACTTTGAGCCAGGATGGTGTAGTGGTTCGGAAGTTGGACTTAGAAGGCCAGGAAGATCCGGGTTCAAACCCAGGCTCGGCCACAGAGCTTCTTGGGTGACCCTGGGCCAGCCACACTCTCTCTCAACCTCACCTACCTTCAAAGGGCTGCTGTGAGGACAAAAGGAGGGGAGGAACCACATCCACTGCCCTGAGCTTGGAGGAAGGGTGGTAGATAAATGTGAAAATAAAAATAAAAAAATAAGTTTCTGTCTGAACTGGAATGGGAAAAGGGGCTTTAAAAAAGGGGGATGAAGCTTGGGTGAACCCAGAATTTTAAGCACTGCTTTTCTGAGCCAGGTAAAGGGGGCTCTCCCCCCACCCACCCACCCACCTGTCAAGTGAAGACCTCTCTGCCCGACGCTCCCCACCCATGAAAAAGGGATACGAAGATATAGTCGTCCAGGAAGCGTTTCCGGAGGTTGTCCACGATGGCCTCCTCGCTGATCTTGGAGAGCAAGACCATGTCATCCACCCCGCTCTGCTTGACATTTTGGGCCTGCCAGTGGTAGCGCTCCTTGCTGCCCTGCGCGGAAAAAATTCAAGATGGCGGGTCACGCCAAGCGACACCTTTTTCGGTTGGAAACCACATGTGGCGGCTCAGAGGATGGGGAACAAAACCTTTTCAGACCCTCTTTCCTCGCGGCCCTCTTCGAGGAGAGCTGGCGCCACGAAGCAGCGGAGGGGCTGAGCTGCCCCCCCTCCCCGTTTACCGCAGGGTGGACTCAGGCAAGCTGCTCCCTCTCAGCCTCCAACCCCCCCCCACAAGGGGCTGCAGATTCCACCCTGTCGGTCTCTCCCATCCAAGCTGCTGGTGCACTGTGAGCAGGTCCTGCCCCGCAACTACAGTGGGCCCTCAGTTGGTTGGCAACCTTCAGTCTCAAAAGACTATGGTATAAGCCTACAGCGCCCGGTATTCCCAGGCGGTCCCCCATCCAAGTACTAACCAGGCCTGACCCTGCTTAGCTTCTGAGATCATGCTATAAGCCTACAGCACCCGGTATTCCCAAGCGGTCTCCCATCCAGGTACTAACCAGGCCTGACCCTGCTTAGTTTCCGAGATCATGGTATAAGCCTACAGCACCCGGTATTCCCAGGCGGTCTCCCATCCAAGTTCTAACCAGGCCTGACCCTGCTTAGCTTCCCAGAACATGGTATAAGCCTACAGCACCCGGTATTCCCAGGCGGTCTCCCATCCAAGTTCTAACCAGGCCTGACCCTGCTTAGCTTCCCAGAACATGGTATAAGCCTACAGCACCCGGTATTCCCAGGCGGTCTCCCTTCCAAGTACTAACCAGGCTTGACCCTGCTTAGCTTCTAAGATCAGACAAGATCATGAAGATCTATCCAAGTACCAGAAACCAGGTACCAGAAACCAAGGGCCCTCAGTATCTACAGGGGATCAGTTCCAGGACCCCCACCCCCCACCCCACAGATACCAATATCCACGGATGGTGTGGAAGCCTTGCTAGCAAACTGGAAGTGCCTTTCAG
>NC_089835.1:4279820-4287320 GCF_035046505.1 Tiliqua scincoides
GTGGGAGATCCTCCCCTTCAGCAGGTGCAGTCTTCAGAAGGGAAGGAGGTAGCCCTCTCCTCCACCACCACGCCACTTTATTTCTTAAGCAATATTTTTTTATTCAGTTCGCTTAAGACCCGGGAGCTGCTTTCACACAGGAGCTCCTGGGCCTGAAGCGTCTGTGCTATTTGGGCAGCTGCTACATCCGCTTTTGAGTTGTGCGACTAGCCCACTTGCTCCCCAGCACCACCTGGCTTTCTCCAAGCAGGTTCCAACCCCAAGGGGTCTGGCTGCAGGTGGCGAGAGGCTTCCCAGTAACCCCAGACTTGTGCAGGGGGCACCAGTGCAAACTAGGCCAATGGGTGGAGACGTGCCGTAAAAAGGGGGGATGCAGGACGCAGAGGGCTGGGCAAGCTGTGCCAGCCACCTGGCATGCGAGATGACAGCATAGAAGCGGCCAGGGAGGCTGAGTTTCCGTTCTGTCAAGAGGGTTTTACCCTCTCTGCCTCCCAGCTCACACGCCGATAACCGTTGTCTCCTTTCCACGGCCTTTAGTAACTGCTGCTGAAGACTGGACAGATTCTGGTGTATAAAGGACCCCCACTTTTGATCTCCCCACCAGAGCAATTCTGCTGCTGGGGAGTGGCGAGGGTTAGGGTCTCCCACCTTTCTCCCCTCTCCTCGTGACTCTAAAGTTTGTCAACAGCCACGCCGTCCTTTTTCCGAGAGCAGGGCTGAGCAGCTCCCAAAGGATATTGGAGAAAGGAGGAACTGAAGGGGGACGAGAAGACACAGACACCTAAAAAACGACAGACAAAAAGGTCACCCCCCCCCTCCAAGCAGTGGTCTGAGCTCTGGGTTTATGGCTGCAGGTGCTCCTCTTTATCCGGGCCTGGCTGAGGAGGAGGGCCACCCGGTGCCCCTTTCAAGGGGCTGTCTGTGTGACACACGCCAGGATGGTACGAGCGACAAAGAACAGAAGAGGGCAAAGGGGTGTCAATTCTTAAAATCCTCTTGCAGGGAAGGTGGGAGACCTCTCCCTGCAATTTCTCCCCCCCCTCCCCTGTGGCTGGTTAAGGAAGCACCCACAAGGCTCTTCGGACAACTGTGCCTAGCTGTCCTGTCCCGTCCCCCCCACTCACATTTGTCAAGGGCTCAGAAACAGAGAGGTTTGAAAGAAGAAAAAAAAACAGCAGCTGCACAGGGAAGGAATGTACTGAGCCCATCTTTTCCTGCACTCATCCAGCCACCGCTGGGCTAAGGGGTGCTTCACAGGGGGACCTCGAGGGGAAGAAGGCGCCTCTGGGCACCCGCAAGGGCTTCTGCTTGGAGCAGTTGCGACAAGAGGCAGCTCCTTTCCGCCAGGCCCAGTTCCACATGGTTTTGGTTCCCTCCCTCCAAAGCCTGTGCCGTCTCACAAGCAGCAAAGAGGAGTGGGGCCAAGTTGTAAGTGCTACACGGAGGAAAGCCTGGTACAGCATTTTACACACACACACACACACACACACACACACACCCAAAAGACACACACCTCCCACCCAGGAAACTGGGGGGAGAAAGGGAGGGGAAATTGCACAGATAAAAGCAAACACATAATGCCCTACCCCCCTGATCACATGGCATTATTCTCTCTCCCCCCCTCCCTCCAACCCATGCAGGAGACAGGAATCTCACATTTGCATACCAGGAAAAAGGCTCAACTCCCCCCCCCCAACATAAGAGGCCATCACACTTAGTCAAGTACCAACCAAAACTGTGCGTGTGGGGTTTTCCTTTTGGAGGGGAGGAAGGGGGAAGAGAGACACACTCCTCTGCAACCCCCCACCCCACCCCAGAACTGGCTGCAATCTCTGAAATTCATATTGCAAAACATTCACAGTTACAGGAGCTGCTTCCTGGTGGCTGCTTTTTTTTTTTTTTGCACCCAACGGTAGTGGGTTTTTGAGGCTGGGGGGCAGAGCTCCGAGCGCAAGCACAGATAGAGAAGGCACGGTCTTCAGGCCAAGGGGCAGCCCACCCCCTGCTACCGAGGGGGTCCAGCTGTCAGGGCGATCCTAGTGACCTCAGCCCACGCCATGCGAGCGTTGTGAACGGAGAGCACAGACCGGGCCAGGGAAAAAACGTGGCGAGAGAGAGAGAGGGAGAGGGGATGGGCCGCCCCTCAGAAGTGCACACTAGGCAGAGAACACACTTAACACATCAGAGGAGGTGAGAGCACAAGCTGTGGGTTCTTTTGTGACTTTCCTTTCAGTGCAGCACCAGCGATGTAAGAGTTATTGCAAACCAACCCCAAACGTATCACTGCTTCCTCCCCCCTCCGCTTATGAATGGTGTCCAAATCGAAACACTGACAGAGGTGAGAGGCGGAAGGCCTGGAGGACTTCTGCAGAATGATGCCAACACGGGGGAAAAAAACCCCACATGGTGACGTTTGAGGAGCCCAGAAGGCTGTGTTCAGGAGGGGCCAGGAGGTGTGTGCGCCTCTAAAGATCGGTTGTGCAACTTGCATCAAGTGTGCTTAAGGGGGGGACGGGACACCACAGACAGGGGACAAAGAAAAGGCCTTCAGCTGCTGACCAAGGTGCATGGACACAGACACAACAACGCGTGTGCAGAAGGGGAGGAGAGGAAGTCACCACAGCTCTGATCAAGCAGGACGACGGAAGCCTTGAGCAATAGGCTCAGAAAAGGTAGGGGTTCCTCGGTCTGCTGCAAGGCTAAGTCTCTCTCTCTCCCCCCCCCCTTCTCCCTGGACTCAAACACATGTGGGAGACTGCCTTGAGCGGCCAGACGTGTAATACTGAAACAAAAAGATCCGGAGGGCGGGAGGCAGGCGCACTCTTTCCTGACGTCCAGAGGTCCGTCCTTGCTTGTGGCTGTACAAGTAAAATACCAGTTTTACATGATCCTTTTGCATTTCAGGTGAAAGGGGAAGAAGATTACAAATGGGGCAGGGTCCCTTTTCTTCCCCCCGTTCCCCGCTCTCAGTGCCCAAGAGAATCCGTCGCCGCAGCCTCTGGCGCAGGAGGGACCGCGAGGCGCCACTTCGCAGCCGACGAGGAGGAGGAGGACAGGTCCGTTGCTTCCCCCCCTCTCCGGGAAGGTGTTGAGGCCTCCGGCTGGGGGGACCCACCGCGGCTGGGGCAGGGGCAGGACACGGTCTCACATGATGCCGTTGGTGAGGTACTGGAATCTGTCGTAGAGCTTGGTGGTGATGGAGCGCATGCTGCCGTCCACCATCTGCTCGACTAGCAGCTGCAGCTGCTCCTCGGTCATGTTCATGTGGAAACGCTCCTTCAGGTTGCGGATAGTGCTGGAGCCGTGGAAGCAGGGCAGCTGGGAGCCTGTGGGGGGCGGAGGAGGGAAAGAGAGGGGGGTGAACGCCCGACAGCGCCAGAGAGGCTCAGGAGAAAAATGGATCTTCGGTGGTTCCCAAACTGCGGGCCGTGCCTCCCCTGGAGGGCTGTGGAAACCAGCAAGGGGAGGTGCAAAATCCTGGCAAAAAAACCCACTGCCCTATACAATGTATAGGATTGCAGCCCTGACGGGGAGCTGGGACCAACGGCCCAGCCGAAAGCGTTTGGCAGCCACTGCTCTTCGGGAAAGCCGGACTCAAAACGCCAGCTCAGTCCCTCTGAAGCCCTGCTTCGTACACAGGCAGGATGGAGCGGGTCCTCTCTACGTCAGGCAGCCAGCTCTGGGAGGCGGGGCAAGAATGTGTGTGCGGCACCTGTCAAAATAGGGGGTGGGCTCACAGGATGTGCACGCACAGGGGAACAACAGATTCCCATCTCCGGCAGAATGTCCAGCCAAAGCCAGGAAACACACTTCCCCGCCCCCACAAGCCCCAGAGAGCTGCTCGCTACCAAGCCACAGCTGCCTTCCTGCTAGACGCTCGCTGAAGAAGAGAAGGCTGTCGCAGTTCTGTCTGGGAGCGCCCCAAAATGGAACAGAGCCACCCTCCACCCTAAACACCAACGCAATCACTTTGAAAAAGGGGGGAAAAGAGGCACCGGAGAGAAGGATTTGGGGCTGGGGCGGTTTCAGAAGACTGTCTGGGCAGCCCTCAATGGGCTTTTGCAGCAGTTTCTAAACTCACCGCAGCCGTGACACCCTCTGAGCCCGGAAGTGGCGGTAACACAAAACGCGTCACATGATGATGTCACTGCCACTTTGCTGGCCTAGAATAACGGTAGGCGGGAGGGTTCCTATGCACTGCTCTTCTGCCTGCCACGCCGAGACTCCTGCTGCAGTTTGGGGGCTTGCACACTGTCTTGCTGCTGGGAGGCAGGGGTCCTGTGACACCCCAACTGAGTGCCTTGGAATGCCCCCCCCCCGAGTATCATGACACACTTTGGGAACTGCTGTTGAGAAGCTTGCCCCCCCCCGATTCCCCCCTCCCCCCTGGGGAAACTGGAAAACTCACAGCCACCAGCAAGTAGAGTGGTGGCTGGTGAAGCTGTCAGACACTATTAGCCGTGGCAGCTGGTGAAATCAAGGCACATGGAGGGAAGCCACATTTCCGGGGGCCGAGGGGGGACAGCTGTGACTTTCAGCGCCCTGCGTGTGGACTTCCTAGAGAAGCCTGGGCGGCTGCGACAGGCCAACAGGGTGTGCTGCATGGGACAGACTTCAGCCTGACTGAGCAGGGCAATTCTCTTTCTCGGGGACTGGCAACTTATGAGATGACGCTGCTCTCGACACTCACAGATGACCTGAGCTACTGTCACAAACTGACTGTCCTGCGCTTCGCTCCAGCATCGCCGGCAACCTGTGGGACAAACTGATGTAAGTTCTGGTTAGTTTAATCCTCCTCTCTAAATCTGCACTCGTTCCGTGCGCTGCAGTGTCCACAGCTGGGATATGTAGGTTTAGTCAATTAGGGATGGCAGCCCTTGCTGTGGCCAGGCTTGGCAACAGCCGAGCCAGTGTCCCAGAATCCTTTGCCATTCACAGGGCAAGCACACTGGTGCCCTTGGCAATGGGGGAAGAGTCTCCCTTCCAATATGGAGGCGATTCTCCAGAAGTCAATAACTGCCGGGGGGAACCTGCCTGAGCCCAGAGCTGCTCCAGGCACCAGAGCAGAGCAAACCGTTACCTTGCTGCATGATCTCCACAATCTGCACAACTTTCTCCATGTGCTTTCGAGCAGCAATGAGGCCCTGCAGCATGAGCATCTTGTAGTAGTTGAACATGTCGCCGTTCGGGCCTCCCATGACCTGGGAAAAGCAAAGAGGGGGAATGTTTCTTGAGCCAGCACGTCATTGATCTGTGGAACCCCTTGCCACAGGATGTGGCGATGGCACCTGAAGGCCTAGATGCCTTTAAAAGGAGACTGGACAGCTTGATGGAGGAAAAATCCATAGCAGGTTACAAGCCATGATGGGTACAAGCAACCCCTTGGTTTTAGAGACAGGCTACCTCCAAATGCCAGGTGCAACAGGATATCGGTCTCTTGCTGTCTTATGTGCTCCTTGGGGCACCTGGTGGGCCACTGTGAGATGGACTAGGTAGGCCTTTGGCCCAATCCAGCACGGCTCACGTTCTTATGCCAGGAACACCAGAAAGGACTCAAGACCAAGCTGGGCCCATTGAGGCCAGGAAGGAACCAAATACCTCCAGAGAGTCCACTAGTGACGCAGCAAGGCTACCACCGTCCCCTCCTTCCTGCCTCACAACACCTGCTCTTCAAAAGCCAGCTGTACAGGGAAGGAGGCTCCGTTCAGAGTCAGCGTAGCCAAGACCCACCAAGGGGGGCCCTCTTGCTTCCTCCTCCAGGAATCCATTTAAGCTCCTTTTCCAACCGCCTAAGCTCCTTGCCGTCGTACCTCGTGACAGCAAATTCCACGTGTCAATTACGCCTTTTGTGAAGGGGCTTTTTTTGGACCGTTCCAAATCTCCTGCCAACCGGTCCGTTTCACTGGACAACCCCAAGGTCTGGCACAAAGGCTGGGAGAGAAGGGTCGGTCCCCTCTTCCGCCACTGCCTGCTACCGCAAGCCTCCCTCACATCCTGCTCACTTATCTTTTTTTCTTCAGCCAAAAAAAAAAGCCTTAAATGCTTTTTAGTGCAGGGAAAAACTGAACCCAGAGAAAGGGGCTGGAGGAGCAGGAACAATGAACACTGAAGGTGGTTAAGATATCCCCAGATGTTCTACACTGAAGAACATTTAAAAAGCCACTCCCAAGGAGAGCCAGCCTCCTGCTGTTGACACAAACCACTCCAGACAGAGGTATGAGTATCTTTATGGCACAGACATAGGCAAGGAATCAAGAGGACCAGGGCACCCTAACTCTTGAGCAACGTAAGTCATGCTCAGCCTTCTCAGTGTCCTCCAATTTTATCTTCAAACTATGCCCCTCCCCCCTATTTGCAGGGATATCCACCATAAGGACTAGAACCTTGGTCTCTCCTACACAGGAATCCCACCAGCCCAGGTGCTGCTTCCTCCTTGGGGGTAAAGTATCCCCATAAGCATCATCACAGGGGAGTGCAGGGGGTACATTGGGGTCAAAAAGGAAGCCCCAGGGGCCAAAGGAGGGAAGCAGGAAGTTTCCTGGGATCTCATAAAATGTTTGCATATGTTGTATGAAGACTAGCATGTACATTTGGTTTAAGCTCATACGGCTTTATATACCATAAGTTGCAGAAATTGTAAGCCAATGGAGAAGGGAAGAGGTCCAAAAGAAAATTTACCCCCTGATAAGATTCCTCTCGTCAAAGATTCTGCCTCCTCGTGCCTGGAAACTGCAGGGCTGCCCTGGCTCCAGAGGTTGAAGATGTTGGCTGACGTGAGGCAGCTGATACACAACTAGACACACCACCACCCAACCTCAGTGTTACAGAATCAACCACACGGCGTTATGGGTGCGTGTGTGCCCCAACTTACATCCACAAACTCCGTGGTGAGCTTGAAGGCAGACGTCTCAAAGCCAAGATTCCGGGGAGAGCTGGAGAGGATGAATCCGAAGTCGATGTGGATGATGTGCCCGTCTGCGTCCAGCAAGATGTTTCCATTGTGCCTGGAGAAGGAAGGCGAGAACAGAACGAGTCAGTCCTCAGGAGCGCTGTATTTGCCAGCGACTTGCCCTCTGCTGTGGAAACAGCTCCACCCTCGCCAAGGTCGGAAAAGGGGCCCACTTTGCCAGGCTGCCGCTTTGGCCATCAACAGCCACTATCTCAAACCAAAACTGGCATCCCTGATGTGGATCACTTTCTGATCTTCCGTCTAGATCAGAGGTGCCCAAACCCCGGCCCTGGGGCCACTTGTGGCCTCTCAATGCGGCCCTCAGGGAGCCCCCAGTCTCCAATGAGCCTCTGGCCCTCCAGAGATTTGTTAGAGCCTCCACTGGCCTGACACAACTGCTCTCAGCGTGAGGGTGACTGTTTGTCCTCTCACGTGAGCTGTGAGACGAGGGTTCCTCCACTGCTTGCTGTTTCATGTCTGTGATGCAGTAGAGGCAGCAAAGGAAAGGCCAGCCTTGCTTTGTGCAAGGCCTTTTATAGGCCTTGAGCTAT
>NC_089835.1:4297320-4327320 GCF_035046505.1 Tiliqua scincoides
AGAATGCCAGACGCAAGGGAGGGCACCAGGATGGGGTCTCTTGTTATCTGGTTTGCTCCCTGGGGCATTTGGTGGGCCTCTGTGAGATACAGGAAGCTGGACTAGATGGGCCTCTGGCCTGAACCAGTGGGGCTGTTCTTATGTTCTTAAACTACAATTCCCAGGAAGCCTTGCAGGTCTCGTTATCTGGTGTGCTCCCTGGGGCATTTGGTGGGCCGCTGTGAGATACAGGAAACTGGACTAAATGGGCCTATGGCCTGATCTGGTGGGGCTGTTCTTATGTTCTCTTTACCATCACAACTACTGCTCTCCCAGCCCGAGAAGCTGAAACTTTGAGAAAAATCCAGACTGGTTTGAACTTGGGGTGCAAAGTTCTGTTAATCAAGTTAACCCACCCAATTTATTGCATGGAAAGTTATTTTTGTATCATTCCTGTGGCCACTTCCCTGTTGTCTTCTCTCAGGGTTGTGAGATGGCTTGCAGTCGTCGTCCCCGTCCCCCCACCCCATGAATTTGGCTAAGTGTTTTCAAAAGCCAGTCACATGAAATGCTGCTAGCTTTCTCCTTTCCAGGGTCCTTAAGAAGGAGTTGCTTGAGGGGGAGTCAGAACATGAGGGAAGGGAGCTCAGTGGCCGCTCACTGTCCGGCAGGCCAAGATGACACATTTCAGGAGTACATGCGAATCCGGACCACCACGTTTGGTTGTGGGTCGATGGGGGGAGCCTTGCCCACCTGGATGCACCTCCATCCACAGACCTGCTCTCCAGCCTCTAAAGAGGGGGGGGGATTTCTTCACTTGGCTGAAACTGGGAGGCAGGGGATGGACACACACACACACAAAACACAGGGGTGCGTGGATCTCTGGCAGGTAAGAGGCAGGAATGCTATGAAGACCTTCCTTGTAGAACCAACTCAAATGCTGTGCTGAGGAAGGAGGAACAGTAACACAAGTGGGGCTGCTTGCCAGTGAGCGGGGCAGAGTTGGGGCTTGGCTTAAGCGTGGCCTTTCCAAAGCCTGTTGCCATGACAAGTGCTGCGCGCACCAGCCCTTCCTAAATGCAGCTCGAAAGGACTCAGCAGGCACACGGCGGTGCAAGAGGAGGAGAGGCCCATGGCAGTGAGTGACATCAATGCGCAGGGCCCAGCCAGAAGTGGGTCCCGGGGGTGCAAGATTTGGCAGGCTGGATTCGCCTCGCTGCCGCTTTACGAGGCGCTCCACCAGGGCGACTCAGAGGAAGTGCTGCTAGAGAGGAAAATAAATTAATAATAAAAATCACAAGGGGGAGAGGAAGGGATTGGGGGGGGGAGAGAAAGCAGGCAGTCCAGCCACTGGGGTGGGGGAAAGAGAGGCGAAACACGGGGCCACTTACGGAGCAAAATGATCTATCGAGACTTTCCGAACTCGATGACAATTCCTGGGAAATGGATGAGAGGTGGGGGGATTTTCCAAGGAGGAGGGAAGGAAGGAAGGCAGGAAAGGCAGGGAGACAAAAGGCAAGAGTTTATATATCAGTGTTTGCGCTACGGCTCCCACCCCCCCAGGCGCAAGGCAGAGAGCGGGATCTGGAGGCTGCAGTGCTTTCTTTTTCATGGCCGGTCAAGGCTTCTGCCCTTGAGGAAGCTCAGAGGCAACAGTCCACCGGCCAGACACTTCTAAGCACTCACAAACCGGGCATGGAGATGACCACCTTCCCCTTCTGGGCAATCCTGGCACCTGGCACTCAGGGTTAGTTAGTCTGGTCTTGAACACGGATGTTCTGATGAGCTCACAGCCATTAAGAGTCCCCCACGAGAAGCCTTTCCAAAGACAACCCAGTCGTCTCCCACACCTTACAGCGGTGAACTGTTCATGCTCAAGAATCAAGACATTTGGGTTATGTGGCAAACGTTAGCTTAGTGCGAAGGCAAGAGCTGGAGATAAGGGTAAGAGGGGGCTGGACGGAGGAAGCTGACTGGCAGACGCTGGAGTGTAGTGGGGAAGAACGCATCCAGGCAGGAAGCATACCCAAGCTTCGTATGGAAAAGAGGCTTCCGCCGTGTCAAGGAACTGCAACATCAGCCCCCCGACACCGGCCTCGGAGAAGACAGCGTGGTCCCACCGCAACACGCCCACAGCAAGATAGACTGCGCTGACCACGGACTCAATATGGCTGCCAAGCGCCTGAACATATTACTTTTGACTACAGTGTTCTTGCCAAGATCCCAGTCATTGGTTCAAACTTTTTGGACGGGCGGCTCTCTTGACCTACTGGGACTTTGGCCGCAGCTTCCCATTAGGGCTAAAATTCTATACGTTGTATAAGGCAGCAGGTTCTTCACAAAAATTCCACGGCTCCCCTGGCTGGTTTCTGTGACTTCCCGGGGAGCCATGGCTCACAGATTGGGAACCACTGCACTAAGCCTTTGGGTAACCAGAATGCTGTCTTCAGACCATCAGCCAACGCTGAAAACAGGGTATGGGATTGAGGGTGCTTGATCCAGCTCAAGCACAGAAATTTCTCCAGACACCCTATTTAACCCTTTGCAGAACTCAACAGACCCTACAAAATTCCTATCAAATCAGCCCCACCCCCTTCTGCCTTAGCCTTTCCTCATAGGGACGGTATACCACCTCTCCAGCCATTGTGGCTACTCTTTTGAGGTCCACACTACCCTTTTGGAGATGGGAGAAACCAGAGTGGAGGACAATGGAGGTGGAAGAGAGGAGAGGAAAGATGCAAGGGGGGCAAACTGGCATCACCAGAGAGTGCGCTTCAGCGGCTGAAGGCCTGCTCAGTTTATCTGCAAGGCGGGGCAGGCTGATGTAGTCCTGGCAGGAGGAACTTTCTCCCACTCTTCCTCAGTCTTGCTAACTGGCTATTAACGAGGCTTTCCTGCTATGCAGGAAATCACCCTGAATCACCAACTGCTCCTCTGCCCCCTTCAGCCAGGGCTGGCTGCAGGGTCCGTCCTCCTTGACTGCACACACGAGAAGACCAAACTCTTTTCCAAGCTTGGTTTTAGAATGAAAAACAGGGGGAGAAATCATGCAACTGAAACTGAAACTGTTTTATTGGGAACAGAAGCCGCCAGGCAGGCGAGAGAGAGACTGTGGAAGAGAGAGAGAGAGAGAGAGACGCTGTCTGGCCAAGACACTGAACAGGCAGGAATGGTTGGAATTCTTTTCACATTTCAAAGCAAGCCACGCAGGGGAACGCAGCAGAGCTGTTTGATTCATTACAGAAATGCAACCAAAAAAATAAAACGAGGAGGAACACTGGACCAATTATTTGCCATGGGTGGGGGTGCCTGCGTGTGCATGTGGACAGACAGCCAGATCTCAGTGCATTCAGAAGCAGGGGGCAAGGGAACTGAGTCCCCACACCCCCCTGGGGCCAAAAGGATGTGCTCCCCCCCCCATACACAAGAATGCTCTTCCCTGCCTCAGGGATTCGCTGCAGCCCTGCCTCAGATTAAGAACTCACAGGGATCAGGCCTGACCCCGTGTCACTCCCCTTGTGGCACTTCATCTGGGCCCATCTCACGTGGTTCCCAAACCACCGGCAGGAAACCACCGGCAGGTTAATATGGCCGCCGCCACCTCTTGGCCTTGGTGGCTCTGAATCATTCTGAGTCAGCCTCCGCTCTTCCCTGGGCCTCCCCCCTCCCTGCCCCTTGTCACAGAGCCCAAAGAGCAAGCAGGGACTCTCCCTGACTCGGCACAAAGGTCGCCGGATTCATGCGCACCCTTCTGCGTCACACGTCAACCGAGCAGGTCCTCTCGCAAGACCAACGGCAAATACCCCACTGGTTGACCTACTCCTGGGACAAGCCAGCCCCAGAGCTGCAGCACCACCCTGGGGCCTGGGAGGGGGCATGCTTCACTTGAGCCCCTGCAGCCCCATCCGCTGCCCCGAAGGCTCCAAAGGAGAACCCTGCATGGAGGCGACAGACACAGATATTCCAGCTACAGGCACAAACCCCACAACGAAGCAGCAGTGGTAGTGACCCGGCGTAAGAGCAGAGTCGAGCCAAAGCAAAACAAAGTTCTCCTGAGGTTGGCAGAAGTGGGGAGGGAGTCTATCAGATCTCCCCAGGGAGGGAACTGTGCAATGGTGGCACCCTGAGAGATGTCGGGGACGTGTCGGGCCTCCCTTGAGCAGCCTGTGACAAGGATTGTTGCCATGACTCAACGCAGAGTCACACCTCCAAGTCGAGGCAGGCTGGGGCACGAGGAACAGGTGACCTCAGAGTTTCAAGAAGCCTGCCTGCCCATCGTTCCGGGAGAGAGCGAGAAAATACTCTGCAGACATTTGTCTGGCACTTCCTGGGTACTAAAACGTTTTTTGCCTAGATTATCTTGATGCAACTCGTGCAGCAAGTATTATGTCTCCTGTAATGCAGGTGGAAATGGTGGCTCAGAGAAAACACAGTGCGTTGGATTCAACTAGGAGGTTCTGGATTGGGACTCTCTGCCGAGTAACCCCGGGGGCAGGGGGGGCGCAAAGCAAATAGGGGTCAGGACAGGACAGTGTCTTTGACTGGGGAAGGCCTGGATCCAAAAATCAAAAAGGCATGTCTTTAAAAAGGATGCAAAAAGCTGGTGCCCAAAGAATTAAGTCTGGGGTTGGGTCTAGATCCTTTGAATGGGGGAATTAGGGCAGCCTGCTATAGCCATTAGACCAGGGGTGTCCAAAGTTTTTGGCAGGAGGGCCACATTGTCTCTCTGACACTGTGTCGGGGGCCAGGGGGGGAAAGAATTAATTTACATTTAAAATTTGAATAAGTTTACATAAGGTTACATAAATGAATATATTAAAGATGAACTTATATGAATGAATGAAGGTCTTGCAATAGCTCAAGGCCTATACAAGGCCTTGCACAAAGCAAGGCCAGCCTTTCCTTTGCTGCCACTACTGCATCACAGACATGAAACAGCAAGCAGTGGAGGGAACCCTCGTCCCACAGCTCATGCGAGAGGTCAAACAGTCACCCTCACGCTGAGAGCAGTTGCGTCAGGCCAGTCTGGGCTCCAACAAAGCTCCAGAGGGAGACTGGGGGCTCCCTGAGGGCCGCATTGACAGGCCTCAGGGGCCGCAAGTGGCCCCAGGGCCGGGGTTTGGGCGCCCCTGCATTAGACCAACAGGACAATTTCTGAATCCCTTGCGCAGGGCTGCTTTTTTAGACAGACTTTATTAGCTGGAGGAAGTGTGCTGAAATAACCTCCACTCCGCTGCCCCCTGAAGTCACTGCTAGGATTCCAATTACGTTTCACTTTCATCACACCAGGGGACACCTGACTTCTCCCCCACTAAACCAGAGCAGGCACCACGGAGAAGGCCAAGCAGCTCTGCGTACAAAATAAGGATATGTTTAACCTGAAACAGGAGGCTGCAGCACAGGCCTGGTGAACTGCAAGAAGCAAAGGTCGGTCTAGTCCGGTACTCCACTCCTCACAGTGACCACAAGGCACTTCACAGACACAAACACAGCAGGAAGGCCACAGAATTCCCTGCCTCTGCTCTCTTGAGCTCTAGGTATTCAGGGGCAGACCGCCTCTGAACGCGGAAGCTTCATTTAACTATCATGGCCAACTAAGTATGGCCAACTAAGCGTGGCCAACTAAGTACATGCTAAGTATCCCAGAATTCCTGGTCCAGCTAAGTCCCAACTAGCAAAAGAGAAAAGGAAAATGACGTCAGATCCCCAGCAGGCCTCTCTCAAGGCACTCAGCAGCTCACGCATGGTGGGTTCCCTGCTTATGCAAATATTCATGCGCTCAACATGCAGAATTTGCCAATCTTCGGTTACGCGCCAGGGACGAGTGACAAGCTTTAAAAAGACAGCGAAGCCCTCTGGTGACTGGAAGCCAAGCTCAGTCCCTTTCCCAGCTTCCTGAACTGTGCCGGGATCTCAAGCTTGCCTGGGTAGTCATGAGGGCTAGAAACTTGGTTTAAAACTGAAAGCCAAGCAGATCGCTGAGCCAAAAGCTGATGGTCTGTGCAGACATACCACGAAGGGGGAAGCATGTCAGGGGTAAGAGGCAGAAACAGCCAGCGATATCTCTTGTGTCCTCACAGTTATGCTGCAAAGGGGCCTTTCTGATGCTGGGGGTGGGGGGGAGGAAGACTCAAGGCAGTGCCACCCCTGCATCTCAACGCCCGCCACCCACACCAGGCGAGTCAGAAACCTCAACACATGCTACCAGCAGTGGGAAACCGCAGGTTTTTTTTTTCCCCAGTGCCTGGAAAGTCAGGCTCTGGCGTCCTCGAGCCAGAAGTCGCTTCCAAAAGAAACCTGACTCAGCAGAGCCCTGCATAAATTATGGGCAAGGCCTCCGGTTTCCAGTTGGCAAGCAGCTGCGCCCGCGGCAGGGCCTGGAGGCCTGGGGGCTGCCAGCTTTCTGTGGGTTCATTGTTCTCTCGCAAACAATGAACTGGTAAGGGAGCCAGGAGGCTCTTGGGCCCAACTGGAAAGCTGGTGCACTCGCCTCTCGCAGCCAGTCTGCCAGCTGGGCACGAGAACCAAGAGCTCAGGGCTGCCGATTGCTTCGCCAGGAAGAATTGGAAAGACCACTCTCACACCCCAAGTGAGCCTGGGGCAGTGGAACAGCCGTCCCCACATCCCGGCTGACAGCCCCAGAGTTCTGGAAGCAGGACAGGAAAGAAAAGCAGTCAATGTCTTACCGAGTGGCAATAAAATCCTACGCGTCCACTTAAGACTACACTCTCAGCGGTGTCACAGGACCGGCTACCTCCAAAACTACCTCCTTCGTGCAGCCCCACCCATGCACTCTGGCCCCTGATAGAAGCCGCCCCCTTGCATCCTACCACTGGCAGAGGTGCGGCTGGCTGAGTCTGCGCCATGGGGCCTTCCACATCGCACCACCCAGGATGCGTAACTCACCTAGCCAGCCCTCCAACGCTAGCAGAAAACTGTGCTACTCCAATGACCCCAGCCCCTTTCCTCTTGCTGCCCCACTCTTCTCTACCAGAGCTGCGGGGCACACTGCATGTCTGGACTGTATAGCCCCCCCCACTCCACTACCTCCAACTCAATTCAAGATGCAAGTCAGATTGACACAGAGAGGGGGGAAAAAAAATTGAGACAGCACGAAGTGGTCACCTAATACTGCAATTTCACACAGGCTTTCTCTTCTGACCTCCCGAGTCCTTTAAGGAGGCCAAAGTCAAGAATAAGGGGGGCAAAGGAGAAGGAGAAAGGGAAGGCTGGCCTCTTGGCTGACTCAACCTGGTCGGGCCAAGCGCATGAACCCACATGCCATGAATTAGGGAGACCTGCTCTGGACACAGCACCAGCGCATACCGAGACGCAGAAGCGCTGTGCAACCTTGATACACTTCAAGTTCCCCAGCTCTTCACTATTCACCACACCTGAATCACGCCTAGAGGGCCGTCCTAGCAGTGGAGAAGCCTGTTTCAGCCCTCTGACCAAGGGAGAGGACCTCTGCCCGCTTCAATTCACTTTAGGCTCCTCCCCACCCTGGTAAAGGGCGGCCATCGTTCACTGCCAGGCCTTTTCACATTCAGCAATTCTCAAACTTCTCCACCTCTGGAGCCCTTCAGACTCCTAAACGGAGTCCTGGGGAACACCACCAGTGCTTGTGTGGAGCCTTGGGGACTCCCTGGAGCGCTGGCACGTGTGCAAGTAGCTGCCCCTTGCGATGTGCTCACGGAGCCCCTGAAGGGGTCCCAGAGAGCCCCCGGGCTCGTGGCAGCACACTTTGAGAAACGCTGCTCTCGAGGAAGGAGCCTGGGTTGAGACACCAACGCCCCAGCAAGAGACACCGACAGCCTTGAACCTGTCCATACAGGACACTCCAATCCACTGTATGCGCTCCAGATGGAGGCTGCCATGGGAACCAGTCTGGCCTGAACAAAGTGGCACACGCACAGCATAACTAGCGCACAGCATGGGCAGGATGTGGACAAAAGGCACCACTGAAGCAACGTGCTGCCCGCTTGGGTCCAGGAACCTGTCACCCCAGTTCCATAGACCTCAGACAGGGGTGCCCAACTGGGCACCCACACTGCCCCCCCCACCCCGCAGGTTACCTCGTCATCGTTCTCAACTTTGGGGTTGCTGGCCGTCCGCTTGAGGTTGCTGCCAAGGCTGATGCTGACGGTGGCGTCCGACTTGGACCTCTGGTGCGTCCGTTTGGAGGGGGAGAGCCCCGTGTCGGGCGCCGGGCCGAGGGCGGGCAGCTCCCTCTTCCGCTGGGCCGGCTTGAGCTCGTCCGAGAGGATGAGCTTGCGCAGCTTGGTCCCCCTCGAGTGGCGCTGGGTGGAGATGTGCATGTCCGAGGAGTAGGCGCCCAGCAAGAGGGCGCACTGGAGGGAGAAGTTGATGCTCTGCCGGCAGCGGTGGACGATGTAGGGCTTGATGGCGTCGCCCACGTCCTCGTCCATGTGGATGTACATGTTCAGCAGCTGGGGCAGGTAGAAGTCCACGTCCTCGTTGCGGAAGCAGAAGAGCCGGTTGCCGATGTAGGCCTGCACGCCGGGCTCCTTGGAGTTGTACAGGTACGAGATGGCCATGGAGATGTCAAAGAGCTTCGACTCAAACAGCCGCAGCAGCCATGACTGCTTGGCAGAGTTGTTCTTTTGCCGCCGCCGAGCGCTCTTCACCGAGCTCGGGAGGCGCTCATCCTCCTCCTGGATCTTGTCCGGCGGGTCATCCAGGCACCGGATCTCACAGAACTCCCCGCCGAGGCTGCCGTTTGGGAGCGCCAGGCCGGGCCGCCGAGCGCCGCCTGCGGTCCCTCCGCCGTCCTTCTGCCCGATGGAGCCGTCCGCCGAGACAAAGTGCAGCTGCTTCACCTTCTCCAGCACCTCCTCGCAGGCCTTCTTTGCCACCTCAGGGTCGATGACTGCCAGCTCGCCAATTCCCTCCGTGATGACCCCGAGGGCAGTCGTCGCCCCTCCATTTCCTGAGGACAGCACTGTGACCGATGCCTCCTCCGACACCGGCCCGGGTGGCGCGTCTACAACGGAGGCACTCATGTCCAAGGTGGGCCCGTGGTCTTTCAAAGCTGGAATATACGAGGGGGGAAAGAGAGTTGAGTGTCAGCACGTATTCTGTTGTTACAACCATTAAGATCAACAATTCAGTTCTCAAGTTCCTCTGCCTGGTCGCCTAGAGGCTATTTTAATCCGCCACGAGCCATCGGCCATTAACGAGCCTGACCTTAAGTGGCTTAAATTTCACGCCTGATGAGAGCCACTGGGGGTGGCGGGTAAATTCCGTCTCTGCCATGAAGCCCTCAGGTGAACACAACTGTCCTGTTGAAGACTGAAGGAACCAATAAGTAAAGGTCACCTGTAGCTCCCAAGTCACCCAGACCAGCAAGCAGCCTTGGCCCAACGGCTTCTACCAAGGCCAGGTTGGGTCACCCAATTGGCCCCAGTCTGCTGGCCGGAAAAAGCTTCCTGATCTGCTCACCCAGCCGTTCTTTCTAGGTTGAATCCTTGCCTGAAGCCCTGCAGGTCACTGGCTCAAGAACCGTTGGCCCAAGTCCTAACACTGTACAGCAATCGCGACCCCTCCAGACACACAGTGGTGGGGAATGTGTGAGTGAAGACTATGAAGAGCAGCTTCTAAGCACCTTGCACAAGACCCAATGCCACAGGAAGGGTCACCTAAAAACCCCACCGTAGGGAAAGAGAGGTTATGCACTTCCAAGAGTTTAGAATCACACATGTCCCGGAAGTCAACGTCACAGACAGCTGCGAATGGCACATGCCACCACCCCATCAGTCCCCTGCAGTTGCCAACCCCCTCCCTCCCGCACTCTGCAAGGAGGATTCCACCAGGCCAAAGAGAGCCCTTAATGGGATTAGGCTCAGGCTGGCGGCCGAAGCTGCCTGCAGCAATGGCTTAACTCCTCGCTCTGATTTTTCCTCGGGAATTGCTATGAATGACCAGAGCAGAAGCCAACCCCTGCTGTGTTCCCCGCCCACACACACAGCAGCACAGCCCCATTTCACAGACTTGGAGGGGGGCAGGGAGAGAGATTAAGGCAGGCTGGCAAGAACACAGGCCATTACAGGATTGGGCTTGAGGTCGAAGAGCTGGCCCTGTCGCAGGGTGGGTTTCACACATGGCCAGCCTCTCGAGGGGGGGGGGGATCATTTGCTCTGGCATCTTGCTCCACACAGGGGCCAAACAGAGGCCACTCTGAAGGCCACAAGCAGGGCATAAAGGCAGAAGGTCCTCTTCTGCCCAAGGACATGCACTGAGTCATGTCTACAGCCAACAGCAGCTCTTTAGGGACTCCAGGAGGGAAGGGCCATTCCCAGCCAACAGCGGCTCCTCAGGGTTTCCAGGAGGGAAGGGCCATTCCCAGCCAACAGCGGCTCTTCAGGGTCTCCAGGAGGGAAGGGCCACTCCCATCTCCCACCTCTAACTGGGAGCTGCAGCTGGTTAGAGATGCTGCCAGGACCGAAGCAGGGTCCTCCTGCTGGGGACTCCAGCACAGAGCCAAGGCCTCTCCCAAACACTGGATGGGATCAATGTGTGGATCCAAAAAAGGCCCTTGATGGAGGGAAGCTGCAGGACTAACCCTTTCCCTAGAGGTAGCGGCAAGCAGACCCCCTCCGGAGAGTTCTCCACTTTGACCTGCTCTGGGTGCCTCAATATTTCTTATCCCAGCATGACCTCTGGCACCCACAGAGGGCCTGGAGGAGGGGAAGGCTTGGTGACAACCACAAGTTCCAGCTGGCTACTAAGCCTCGCTGGTATCTGTGGATCTTGCTGAATACACGTCTCTGCATTTTCAAACCCCCCCCCCCCACTGCTACGTTCCCCACCCTTAGATCCGACACACATTAATCCTGTGGCCAACCTCCCTCTTTCTTAAGAGGAAGTTTTCACTCTGCAGCCCTCTGCCAACTCCACTTCCACCCTGCAGTGCAACTTGGGAGCGGTTTCGCAGATCGCAACAGGCGCTCCAGGCAGGTCACAGGGCCTAAAATTAAATGCCTCCCTGCTCATTTTAAAGGCAGGATTAAGAATGAATACCCAGTTCGTCTGCCGAGCGCCTGACGTAACTTGCTTGAGATGAAGCAACTGATGTGGCCGGTGTCTTCCATCACATGCTGCTGAGCAAGCCCGCTCCTGGGGATCTCTGTCCACGTACAACAGACACCGCTTTCTCTGAGAAACTAGGGCAGGAACAGAACTTTCTGGAGCTTCCAAGCTTGGAGCCCAATTCTGACTTCCCCAGTCCCTGCTGTGCAATCCCCAATTGCCATGGAGAAGCCCTAGATAACTCACATCTCAGCCTCACAACCCTGGTCTGCCAACAGAACTGCTCAAGGGTCACTGAAGCTTAAAGGCCGAAGGCCTTTTTGCAAGTGCCGCCACCCAAGGAGGTCCGGGGGGTGGCTGCAAGAAATAGGGCCTTCTCGGTAGTGGCACCAACATTATGGAACTCCCTTCCCCTTGACTTGAGAATGGCTCCCTCTCTTGAGAGCTTTCGGCGAGGCTTGAAAACACTGTTGTTTAAACAAGCCTTCTGATTTCTGGCCTTCTTAACTTTTTATACATCTTTTAGTTTTACAGGCTTGATTCCTCAGTGATCTGCTCTTTTACTCTTTTAATCTGACTACTGTTTTTATGGCCCTGTAGTGTGTTTTTAAATGTTTTTATCTGTTTGTATTAATGTTTTTTAAATTCTATTGTTTTTTAATATGTTGTTAGCCGCCCTGGGTCCCGTTAGGGAGAAGGGCGGGATAAAAATAAAGTTTTATTATTATTATTATTATTAAACACACGAATATGTTGACAAACAGCTGCCTTATGAGGTACCTGTGTAGTCCAGCATCTCCACCTCCAACCTCCAGGTGCCCATCACTGGGAAGTTCATAGGCAGCTGATGGTCTCCTCCTGCTTGCCCCACAACCCACTTAGAGGTATTTAGAGATAAACTGCCTCTGAACAGACAGGCAGTCTTCAGTGTTAACTGAAGAGGTGGCTGTAACTGACATCACACAAGATGGCTCTTGCAGACACAAGGAAACCAGGGTCTTCCCCCTGCCCCACAGAAGCCTGAACCGGGCCCCACAGCCCCACTGCGCCACACACAAAGCAGCAACAGGAGACATCGTTCCCACTATAATAAATAATAATAATAAACTTTATTTCTACCCCGCCCTTCTCCCTAAAGGGACTATCCCTGCTGGCTGGAACATTGTGTGAACACTCACACAAACTGCCTCCCAAGGCCGCCTGTGGACAGCTTCCTTGCTCGCTCGCGTCCAACTGAGGCAGCTCGCACAAGTGAGCCAAGCTGCGTAAACCTGGCCAGCTACCAGCATTCCTCAAGTTTAACGCGCCAGGACAATGAACTTAAGAGCTGCCTTGTCAATGCCCACTTAGCCCAGGATTTCCATCTCCAAGGGCCTGGTGTGCACCTGGGGAAACTCACAAGCAGGGAATATAGGGGGTGCCCCCCCCGGCGCTTCAATCCAGAGGCAGACTCCATCCAAGTGTGCAGGACCTGCTTAGTTCTGACGGGCCTTGGTCTCTCCTTCTAAATACAAGGCAGTACGAGGCCGCACCCCCACACCTTATATCAGTGAGTTAACTGCAGACTTCAAAAAATAAGTCCAGCCTGGAGAGCTGACACGCCCCCCTCTTGCATGGAGACACATCTGGTTGCTATTATGAGAAGCTGCTCTCTGGCATGCTCAGAGCTGGGCAGATTTATTGCAGGCCCGTTTTGCTTTTTAAAACAATCCAGGCTGCGCAAAGTTACACAGCCGAAGTAAACACAAGGCGCTCCTTGGCTGTGCGCACGCAGCGTTGAAAGAGCACGTACGCCGAGTGCAACATCTACATTTATAAACGCCGCTGCAAAGCCAGCACAAAACTGGATCGCTAAACGGTGAGGTTGGGGAGCCAACACGTTTGGGAAGGACACGCACACCCCAGCCACCCACCAGGGTGCAGATGCCACAGAGCTATCCAAACATGCCCAGAGCCAACTCAGTGCCTCTTCCAGTTGTGCCCAGCAAGGCACACACTGAATGCACCCAAGGCCTGCACGCCCCATGAGGAATGCTTTGTGATAAGGCGGTTTTGCCTCACCGGTTCCCCCAGGGAGGAGAGAGTCAGGGTCTTCTGGATCAACTGCGACAGGTGGCTGCAACTTCAAAAGCTGCTCCTCTAACCACGAGTAAACAAGGCTCTTCTTCCTCCCACGCATGCACAAACAAGTCTGAACTGGGCCCCACAGCCACTGAGTCACACACAAAGTGGCAACGTGAGACACTGTTCCCATTTTGCCTGCCGGCTGGAATATTACACAAACACCCACACAACTGCCTCCTGGTATACCTGGCTGACTTCCTTCAAACCCCCTTTTAAAGCCATTTCTGCCCAACGTTGCATACATGCAACAGGGATCAAAAGTTTACACCTGTGGGCTGGGCAGAAATGGGTTAAGACCCGCTGTTTCTACAGGGGCCTCTGGCACCACACCTTAGCCTCAGGCCCCTCCTATAATCACATTTAAGGATACAGGCGCCCCCCAGTATCTGCAGGGGATATGTTCCCTGCCCCCCTCGGATACCAGAAACCACAGAACCCCCATCTCCGCAGTTCCCCACACGCACCCCCGAGTCCATTACCTTCATTTATCTTCAGTACATTCTCGCGAGGCAATCGTGTCTCTTGCTTTAACCAAACACTGTGAGCAGAAAGCTTACAGCAAGACAAGCAGGCAGACAGCCTGTAGGCTAGAGTGGAGACTAAGCGTGAATGTTAACTTCCTGCTTCCTGCTAACAATTGCTCTTAGTCTCCACTCTAGCCTGCAGGCTGCCTGCTTGTTTATCTTGCTATAAGACGTCTGCTTATGGCGTTTGGATAAAGCAAGATATCTTACTGCTTCATGCAAATATAATAGAGATAAATGAACATTTTAGGCACGTGGAACAGCAGATAACTGGATTCATGAATACCAGGGAACACCTGTATACAACTCAAACCACCACACAGGCATTCACCAGCTCCACCTGCCTCCCTTCCCCTCCTTGCATCAATACTTAGAGCAGGGACCTGACTTGCACGGTGTGTAAAACATCTTATACATAAACCACCAAAGTCCCAGCAGGGCTAGAAAGTCATCCCACCGTGCAAGGAAGCCTCCCTCCACTTTCAGCCCCTCAACCAGCGCTTGTAATATGGGACAGTAACAACCGCCAATCTCACAGGGCTGGGATGACCCAGCCATAAAATATAAAGTATTTGTATCACAACCATGTGGAAGCTGAACTGGCTCATCACTGACTTAGCCCATTTTTGCCCAGCCCACAGGTGTACACATTTGGTCCTTGTTGCATATATGCAGTGTTGGGCAGGAATGGCTTGAGGAACTCTCCACCACAAGACTCAACGATAGCCACCAGCTGGGATGGTTTTGAGAGCTGTCAAGGGCTGAAGTGCCAGATGAGGAGAAAGTAAACTACACAAGTCTGAGAGCAAGTCTTTGATTAGTAGCTTCCTCCTCCCCATGAAAATCCCCCCCCCAAAAGAGACACTGAAGATAAATTGCACATCTACAAGACACAGTGGCTGTGGCATCCCTTACCTGTTGCGTTCCCATCCAACTGGGCAGTTTGCCCCTGCTCAGACACACAGCCACGAGGCTGACCGGTTTAGCCATCTTCAGAGAGGTGGACGCCGAGGGATTCTACACGGTGACC
Organism: Tiliqua scincoides; assembly: GCF_035046505.1. Lineage (NCBI taxonomy): Eukaryota > Metazoa > Chordata > Lepidosauria > Squamata > Scincidae > Tiliqua > Tiliqua scincoides. The sequence goes on from NC_089835.1 coordinate 4,312,027, forward strand.
CTCAGCCGCTGGTGGGAAAAGACGGCCGGAGAAGGAAGCCTCTTGAAAAGGCGACAGCTTAACAACTTAGACGTAGTTGTCTGAAAACTAAAGATAATTAGACAGGCATTCGTTATACTTAACCAGGGGCAATTTTTCGCTTCATGTTCAGGGCAAAGGTCAGCCCTGATCAAATGAAAAAGGACATCCAAGCTTTGGAGATGGAGCTGCTGGAATGGAAGCGGGCAGGGCAGGGACAATCGTAACGTTGTTCTGTGTTTCAAGTAGAAAGGCCAGCTCCATGCTTGTTTCCGAGGAGTAAGAGGCCATCATGTCTTGCCACTTCTGAGCCCTGAACTACAACAGAACGCAGGTTGGCATGCAGTTTTACAACACAGTTGTCCGTTTAGAAGCTGCTTGGCATCCACCCTGCCCCCTGGGAAAACAGAGGTCAAGCCAGCGTTCTTGACTTCTGTTCTATTAGTAGTCCTTGCCAGATTTAACACAATATAGTTTTAATTTGTTTTAACTGTTTTTACAAGACGCAAGGTAAATGTTTTTGAAAAACACACAAGTCACCGCAGTTTGAAAGCTAGCTCCAAAAGGTCCACCCAGCACAGATACCTGAAACTCTCAGCAATTCTATGGGGTCCACCCAGCACAGAAACCTGCAGATACCTCAGCAATTCTATGGGGCCTGTTTCTGCTCTCACCTTCGTGTGCTCCTTTTAAAAGGCAGGGTTGCATCTTCCCAGCATTACCAGGAAGCGAGATCATAATTAAGTCGGCTTTTAAAGCCGATTGGCTCCTTGGTGACTTGGGCAAGGCAGCCAAACAGACTCACAAACCCCAGAGGAAGGAGGAAAAAGAAAATATTAGTACTAGACAGGGGAATGAGGCCCTTGGGGGTTGCAGCGTTCAAGAAGTGGGCCCTGAAAATGCAACCAGACCCCCCCCCCAAACCTTCTCATTAGCCTAACAAAAATGAGGATCAAGTTCTGACAAACAATCATTGCCTGGTGGCCTGGAAGCAACTATTTAGTACAGAAAACCAGATTAAAGGCAGTTTACAGGCCTGGGATAGCAGCACCGATTTGCCCCCCCCCAAGAGGAAAACAACCTTCCCTTCCCCAATCCCCCCCAACCCACATGCTACAAAGAGACTTAAATGTACTCATGTGAACAGACTCCTACATACGAACAGACTCCAGCAGACCTATAAATGCTCAGGGTCGGGTTTAGGGATCTCCAGTTGCAGGGAGTTCCAAAGACCTTTCCACCAAAAGAAAGTACAAGGTGAAAAGTGGGACTGCAATAGTCTTGATGGAGGCAGGACTGGGAAATAGGTGGGGGGTTTCTAGGAAGGGGCTATAAAAGGGTGATGGCCCAAGTGATGCAGTGGTTAGAGGGCTGGGCAGTGGGGAGAAAGGTTCTAAGGCTTAAGGCGCCTTGGTGAGGAGGGGGAGAAGGAGATGGGGACATGAGAGAACGCTGGACACTGAACGAGGAGGGAAGGGCAGGAGGGCGGCAAGGGGGGTAATAGGGGCAGGGACTGTGGGGGGTCCGGAGGTCTTGAGGACACTGGAAGGCGGTGAAAGAGAGAAAGGGGGCAGGGACTGTGGGGTGGGGATGCTGACTGAGGGGGGGAAGGGCAGGAACCTCCAGAGAGGGGTGAGGAAGGGGGCAGGGGCTGTGGGGGGGGAAGAGTAGACACTGAAGGAGGTGGGAGGGGCAGGAGCCCTCAGAAGGGGGATGGGGGAGAAAGGGGGTAAGGTCTGTGGGGGAAGGGCAGGAACCCCTAGAGAGGGGTGAGGAAGGGGGCAGGGGCTGTAGGGGGGCTGTGTGGGGGGGAGAGTAGACACTGAAGGAGGGGGGAGGGACAGGAGCCCCCAGAAGGGGGTGGGGGAGAAAGGGGGTAAGGTCTGTGGGGGAAGGGCAGGAACCCCTAGAGAGGGGTGAGGAAGGGGGCAGGGGCTGTGGGGGGAGAGTAGACACTGAAGGAGGGGGGAGGGACAGGAGCCCCCAGAAGGGGGTGGGGGAGGAAGGGGACAGGATCTGTGGGGGGCATACACTGAATGGGGGAGGGGCCCCCAGAAGCGGGGGTGGGGGAGGAAGGGGGCAGGGCCTGTGGGGGAGGAGCAGGAACCCCCAGAGAGGGCTGAGGAAGGGGGCGGGGCAGTGGCATGGGGGAGGGGTGCCGTGGGGCATGGGGGCCCCGCCCGCCTCACCTGCCGGCGCGGAGACCCCTCCTGCTCCTGCCCCCGCGCAGCGCTCCGACCGCCGCCTCCTTCTCCGCCGCAGGGCCCGGGTCGGGTCCGGGCTGCCCGAGGGGCCTTCCTGCCGCGCAGGCGCAGTGCCGCCTCCGCGGAGCCCCGCCTCACAGCGCCGCAGGACCCGAGCGCAGCTGGCCTCGCCGGTGCCTGTTCGGAAGGGCCGAGTATCCTCGGCGCATGCGCATAGCAGGCCGGCAGGCGCGCGCACCCGGCCTCTTCGGGCGGCGCATGCGCAGAGCAGAGCAGGCTGGAGCATCCCCAGCAGTGGCGGGGGGGGGGGCTGATATGTATGTATGTATATGTGTGTGCCAAGAAATATATATACACACACGCACACACACATACATATCTATATATACATACGCACACAATATATCTACACATACACCCCAGGGTTTTTTTTGAATTGTGCTGCTTGCTTGCTTGCTTTGAGGCTTGTTAAAACCTCTCTCTCTCTCACACACAGTTTATAAATATCAATGTATATTTATATACCTACAATACGTGCATCTGTGTGTGTTTGTGTGTCTATTTATATAGGTGCCTGCGAGAGACACACACTATATATCAATATCAATGTATATTTATATACACACAAAATGTGCATCTGTGTGAGTATATTTATATATGTGTGTGCGAGAGACACACTGTATTTATCAATATCAGTGTATATTTATATACACAAAATGTGCATGTGTTTGTGTGTATATTTATATGTGTGTGCGAGAGAGACACACTATCAATATCAATGTATATTTATATACACACAAAATGTGCATGTTTGTATATTTATATATGTGTGCAAGAGACACACTATCAATATCAATGTATTTATATACACAAAAATGTGCATGTTTGTGTATATTTATATATGTGTGTGCGAGAGAGACACACTATCAATATCAATGTATATTTATATACATACAAAATGTGCATCTGTGTGTGCTTCTGTGTATATTTATATATGTGTCTGCGAGAGACACACACTGTATTTATCAATATCAATTTTTTATATACATACAAAATGTGTGTGTGTGTGTCTCACTCACACACACACACACACACACAAGCACACATTTTGTATGTATATAAATTGTATGTATGTGTATAAACACACACACAGCTGGCAGGACCCGGAACTCAACACCCTACCCTGAAAAACCACAGTCAGAGGCTTTTTGGGACTGGATCACACGTTTTAGGGATTTTAGGCAGAAGGCACCCAAACCAGGGCAAGCTTTTGCACACTCTAGCAAGATTCTGGTGCCACCTACTGGTACCATCTGCTGATGGCACCTTCACACAACCTTAACCTCCATCCTGGCACATTCAGGGGCCAGCCTAATGTTGCAAGGAACTCAGTGGGCAGCCCCAGTGGCTGCTCCCCCAAGTGCTGCAGAGGGGTAGACTGCCTCCAAAAGTGGAAGTTCCATTGGAGTGAGGGTTTCAGGAGTGGCCCCCTCTGGGTATTCATGGGACTACCCCTTTGAATACATGCTTTGTATTTGAATACATGCTATCCCTAGCATGTATGCACTGCTGAAACAGAGAGGCCTGCGTTTCTCTCGGCCATGTCGTGAGAATGGATGATGGCCGGATCCCAAAGGATCTCCTCTATGGAGAACTCGTGCAAGGAAAGCGCCCAACAGGTAGACTACAGCTGCGATACAAGGACATCTGCAAGAGGGATCTGAAGGCCTTAGGGATGGACCTCAACAAGTGGGAAACCCTGGCCTCTGAGCGGCCCGCTTGGAGGCAGGCTGTGCAGCATGGCCTTTCCCAGTTTGAAGAGACACTTGGCCAACAGTCTGAGGCTAAGAGGCAAAGAAGGAAGGCCCATAGCCAGGGAGACAGACCAGGGACAGACTGCACTTGCTCCCGGTGTGGAAGGGATTGTCACTCCCAAATCGGCCTTTTCAGCCACACTAGACGCTGTGCCAGAACCATCTTTCAGAGCGCGATACCAGAGTCTTTCGAGACTGAAGGTTGCCAATCCAAACCCCTTTGAAAGCCCTCTAAGCGGGTGGCCATCACGGCTCCATGTTAAGTTTGGAGAAAAGGACATCACAGGTGACAAGCCACGACAGGTATATGCAACCACCTTTTTTAGAGGTGGGCTACCACAGAATGCCAGGGACTGAAAAAAAAGGGAAATTAAAGCCACACACAAACATCAAATAATCTTTAATAAAAAATAAATTAGATTTTGACAAAAAAAAAAAGGGGGCAGAACAACCTGGATACATTCATCTTTATCATAGAGATCTTATATATATTTATATTTATATAATCTGGGCACTCTGAACCATTTCTATAAAATTTATTTAATATAAATGTCTTTTTTTTCCCCTCTTTGTTTCTTATTGCCTCTTTTGCAGTTTCAGGAACACGCCAAGTTCTGCTCCTAAGAGGGCTCCTGTGCCTCTAAGAACGGCCTAGAAATTTTAAAAAAAATAATTGCAGACAGACATTCAACAGATCCATGTAGTCAGGTGGATGGTTCAGCCTGTCTTAAAGAGACAGGAGCCCTTTTTGGGTTGAGATCAATCCAGACCAGTGTTTCTCAAACTGTGGGTTGGGACCCACCAGATGGGTCGTGAGCCAATTTCAGGTCGGTCCCCACTCATGTCAATATTTTATTTTTTAGATCTATTAGACTGCCACCATATGTGACCCGCATTTGGGAACATGTTAGAGATCTGTACTTTTAAAAGGCTACTCTGTATATGCTTTTAACAGTGATAGTCAATGGAACTTAGGCCTGGGTAGGATTGCAGCCTAGGATTGTTAAAAATTTTCCTGCTTGATGATGTCACTTCCGGTCATGACATCATGTCCTGACAGAGTCTCATTCTACAAAGTGGGTCCCAGTGCTAAATGTTTGAGAACCACTGGTCCAGACAATATCTAGTACAGTTATTGCCAGTCTGGTTTCGACCCATTCTGTTGTCTGGTCTGCTGAAATACATACAGTTACCACCTTTTTTCCCCCTGCAGGGCTCCTACACCTTCAGTATCATGAGAGGTTAAAATTCAACTGAGAATCCTCACCCCCCAAGTGATGGGTCTGTTGCGATGGGGGGGGGGGGCAGAGTGACAGAGAAAAGCCTTCCCCAACGTGCCTTGAAATTCCGCTGTTAAAAAGCCCTGGAAATGACAGGTGAGGACACTAACCCTGAGATGTGACATTTTTCTAGGAGTAGCTGTTGTAGGGGCACAAGTAACACCAGATAATCCCCCAATCAAGAGAAACTGGAAGCCTGAAAAATACCCACCAGTACTGACCAGCGCACCCCAGTTCCCCCTTCTCTGAAAAACCATGACGCTCCAAAGTTTCAGCGTAAAACTATTTTTTTTTCTGGGTACAGTTCAAAGCGGGATTGCCAACTTTTCTCCTAGCAGGGCTCCTGCGCCTTTAACAGACAAATACAACACGCAAAATCTCTTCCAGGCCTGGAGGTTTGGTGATAGGGAGGGGACGGCTTCTGCAATGCTTGCACTGCAGCAAAGACAGAAGAGCTTTTGCCAGGAAAAGAGTTGGCAACCCTCCTCAACAACCAAGGCAGAGAGACATTGTACTCCTATTTGTGGAGATGAGGGCTGCCAGCTTTTTTACTTGACCCTGCTCCTGTGCCTTTCACAGCAGACATATTTCTGCCAGTCCCCTCCAGCAGCCCACAGGGGAGCGTTGGGTACGATACACCCGAGGTCGGCACCTGGAATGCTCCCAGAATCCTTTGCAAGGTGCAGAGTTTTGGTGGCAGACAAGCCAAAATGGGGCTGTTTGCCTGCAGGTAGGAAGTCTAAAAATGATGGCTCTGCAGGCCAGAGGGTGGAGGTTCGGTCACCCTGCTCTGCTCTAGCCATGCAGCCTCCCTGCCCATCTAAGTAGCACCAATATATATATATATATATATATATACACGATGTTTTAAATGTATATCCCAGCACCAGACTAGAACTGAACCAATATGGGTTGGCAGGTTGCATAGTCAGTGCTGCCCTCTAGAAGGCTGGGGATAGACCTGCAGGGTCCCCAGTAGCCTTCTTCCAAAGCCCTCTCCAACCGGACACCCAGACTGCACCACAGTGACACGGCCCCCGGTGTATCACAGATGGAAGTTTTACTTCCTTGCAGCTCGTTGTGAGCCGAACGGGCATCTCGGCCGAGGCCAAGGGAAGGGGGGGAGCCTTGGCCGTGAGCCTTCAGGTGGGTGGTAGGAGAGGGTCAGGGCTGGCTGCCAAAGCTGGGATCCTTTGGTGTGTCCGAAGTCTGTATTGCACAGCTCAAATCGAGCTTAAGTCACCTGGAGACTTGGTCTTTGCCGGAACAAATTGCAGATTGTTGGAGTCCTTCCCCCTCCCCCATCCCCCGGCTCTTTGGAAGGGGACTGGAAACCAGTAGACAAGTCCATAGGTCTTCCACAGGAGGGAATCCCCCCTCCCAGAAAACCGAATGCAGTATAGGAGACGCCCTCCGGAAAGGTACAGGTGGGATTTCTTAGTCCCGAGTTCAAATCCCTTCCGCTCCTTAAAAACGTCTTGCTACAGTCGCTCTCCCTTGTCCACTGCTGCCTCGGAAGAGTAAGGGGAACGTGTGGGCAGACAGGGGGCTCCTGCAGTCCGTCCCCCCTGCCTGACTGGTCCCCGGTTTAGCGAGGGCACGCGTCTCCCTCATCGGCTGGTGCTATCGGCTTGGGCTGACGTGGCGCCTTGCCAGGGCGTGCGTGCAGGAGGCGCAACAGACGGCCTTGTAGTACACATAGACGCAGAGGCGGGCCTGCACGATCACAGGGCAGTTGTGATATTTGTCTCTGCAGTTCTCATCTGCTCGAGGGGGAGAGAGAGAGAGAAAGAAAACGGGACAGTAATACAAACCGGGGTGGGTAGACGTCCACGCCAAGCCTCCAGCCACCATTTGCAAGGTCGCCTCGCGGTCTCCCTGCTGGGTGGCGGGCATCCCACAATGCCCCAGTGAGTGCCTCATGACATCCCACTCCCCACGCCCAGTTTGGGACCCTCTCCTCTAAAGCCAGCCGGGAGAGCTGCACCAAGACCGGGTCAAAGGCAAGCCACAAATACAACTATTGGATGTTTTAAGAATTTGTCACTTGTGCTTAATATAGGGGCCCAAGTTAAGAACATAAGAAGAGCCCCGCTGGATCAGGCCAAAGGCACATCTAGTCCAGCTTCCTGTATCTCACAGTGGTCCACCAGATGCCCCAGGAAGCACACAAGAGACCTGCATCCTGGTGCCCTCCCTTGTCAGCTGCACATAAGAAAGTCCCTGCTGGATCAGGCCAAAGGCCCATCTAGTCCAGCTTCCTGTATCTCACAGTGGCCCACCAAATGCTTCAGGGAACACACTAGACAACAGACTCAACTTGCGCCCTGGTGCCCTCCCCTGCATCTGGCAACCAGAGGCAACCTACCTCTACCTCGCACATACCTACCACGACTTGTAACCTGTGATGAACCTTTCCTCCAGAAATGTGTCCGATCTCCTATTCAAGGCATCCAGGCAGGATGCCGTCAATACTTCCTGTGGCAAGGAGTTCCACAGACCAACCAGCTTGTAATTAAAGTTCAACTCAAGTGTAGTCTGGTGTCTTCGCTGGGCGGTGCAAGGGAAAACAGAATGCCAGCTGTAGGGGAGTGTAAGTGAGATGCCAGTATCTTGTGTGCTATCTGAGGTATCTGGTGGGCCGCTGTGGGAACCAGGAAGCTGGACTAGGTGAGCCTGTGGCCTGATCCAGTGGGGCTGTTCTTATGTTCTTAACTACAATACCCAGGAAGCCTTGCAAGTCTCTAGTTATCTGGTGTGCTCCCTGGGGCATTTGGTGGGCTGCTGTGAGATACAGGAAGCTGGACTAGATGGGCCCATGGCCTGATCCAGTGGGGCTGTTCTTATGTTCTTAACTACAATTCCCAGGAAGCCTTGCAGGTCTCTTGTTATCTGGTGTGCTCCCTGGGGCATTGGGTGGGCCGCTGTGAGATACAGGAAGCTGGACTAGATGGGCCTGTGGCCTGATCCAGTGGGGCTGTTCTTATGTTCTTAACTACAATTCCCAGGAAGCCTTGCAGGTCTCTTGTTATCTGGTGTGCTCCCTGGGGCATTTGGTGGGCCGCTGTGAGATACAGGAAGCTGGACTAGATGGGCCTCTGGCCTGATCCAGTGGGGCTGTTCTTATGTTCTTAACTACAATTCCCAGGAAGCCTTGCAGGTCTCTTGTTATCTGGTGTGCTCCCTGGGGCATTTGGTGGGCCGCTGTGAGATACAGGAAGCTGGACTAGATGGGCCTCTGGCCTGATCCAGTGGGGCTGTTCTTATGTTCTTAACTACAATTCCCAGGAGGCCTTGCAGGTCTCTTGTTATCTGGTGTGCTCCCTGGGGCATTTGGTGGGCCGCTGTGAGATACAGGAAGCTGGACTAGATGGGCCTCTGGCCTGATCCAGTGGGGCTGTTCTTATGTTCTTAACTACAATTCCCAGGAGGCCTTGCAGGTCTCTTGTTATCTGGTGTGCTCCCTGGGGCATTTGGTGGGCTGCTGTGAGATACAGGAAGCTGGACTAGATGGGCCTGTGGCCTGATCCAGTGGGGCTGTTCTTATGTTCTTAACTACAATTCCCAGGAGGCCTTGCAGGTCTCTTGTTATCTGGTGTGCTCCCTGGGGCATTTGGTGGGCTGCTGTGAGATACAGGAAGCTGGACTAGATGGGCCTATGGCCTGATCCAGGGGGGCTGTTCTTATGTTCTTAACTACAATTCCCAGGAAGCCTTGCAGGTCTCTTGTTATCTGGTGTGCTCCCTGGGGCATTGGGTGGGCCGCTGTGAGATACAGGAAGCTGGACTAGATGGGCCTATGGCCTGATCCAGTGGGGCTGATGTTGGAACAGTGGAATCATGCAACGTGCCGTGCAGAGACCCCCCCCCTCCCGTTCTCAACCTTGAGAACCCTTGCCAGGCTTCCCCACAATTTCCACACAATTGACTCAGACACTTTTACACACGTGTATTCTGCCTACCTCCCAGTCCCACCTCCAACTTAGGGTTCCGGGTTCAGGTCAGGAGCGGGAACCAGACGGGTTCTTACCAAGCTCCGGGATGCAGGGCTGGTTGTTGCAGGAGCGCTTCTTGGCCGGCCGGAGGTCTGGCGGGCAGAGGTTGCTGAGGGTCTTGTTCTGGGTCAGGCACTGGACTTCTCGGACCTGGACGCCCCCCACGCAAGACCTGGAGCACTGCAAAGCCGAGGGAGAGGAGCGGTTGGGGGAAGAGGCCGTGGCCTGGAGCAACGGGGGCCCGCCCCGTCTCCAAAGCAGCTCTGCCCGCACAAGGTGTGCCACTCACCGCGCTCCAGGCCGTGGAGAACCAGCGGGCTTCGCAGCTGGTGCCAACGCAGGGCTGGAGGGAGGGGGGCTTCTCCAGGTGGGCGCACTCCGAGGCGTCTGTCACGTTGAAGTCGGAGCCCAGCTTGCTGACGCAGATCACATCGCAGCGCTGAGTCCCTGTGCCGCAGTCCGCCGAGCACTACGGGGAGGGCAGGCAGAAGCCATTGAGAGAGAGAGTCCATTGAGGCTGCACCCAGCCTCCCTGCTGACTTGGGGAGGGAGGGTTGTGTCGGCCAAGCTCGGCCAACACAGGGTCTGGGGTGGGCAGGGAGGAGGTTGGGAGGGAGGTGTTCTGGGAGGGTGGGTGGTGGGCAGTCCCGGGCGGGGGGGGCAGGGCAGGCGGGGGACTTCAGGCCCCCACCTTGTGCTGGATACAGCTCGGGCCTGTTCCAGCGCAACTGACACACGGCGCAATCCTATCTGTGGGGATGCGGCCCCGAAAGTAAGTACACTTCTGCAGCTAGAAAAAGCCAAATCTGCACCAAGAAATGCTGGATTCTGCCACCCCCAAGCCTGGGGGTGGGTACTCTCGTTTTGTAGGTGATCAGAGACGTCCACACCTGGCTCCAGGGTCATGCATACACACACACACACACCGCTATTTTAAGACCCCCTGTCCTTTCTCACCGGGCTCCAAGGTCCCCTGTACCACTGGGTCACCCGCTGACAGGGCCCTCCATTGCACGCCCTCATGTCAGCCGGCTTGATGCCCGCACAGTTCTCCTCCTCTTTCCCGCTAGAGTTGCTGGACAGGCAGACCACCAAGCGCCGCTGAATCCCTGTGCCACACTCGGCCGAACACTGGAACAGAAAGGGTGGGGGGAGGAAGGAAGGAGAGAGAAATCACGTCAACTGTAGAGATATTTGATTTCAAGACTCATCAGTTGTTGCTCTTGGGCTAGATCAGGGGTGCCCAAACCCCGGCCATGGGGCCACTTGCGGCCCTCAAGGCCTTTCAATGCGGCCCTCAGGGAGCCCCCAGTCTCCAATGAGCCTCTGGCCCTCCGGAGATTTGTTGAAGCCCACACTGGCCCGACGCGACTGCTCTCAGCGTGAGGGCGACTGTCTGACCTCTTGCATGAGCTGTGGGACGAGGGCTCCCTCCACTGCTTGTTGTTTCACATCTGTGATGCAGTAGCGGCAGCAAAGGAAAGGTCAGCCTTGCTTTGTACAAGGTCTTTTATAGGCCTTGAGCTATTGCAAGACCTTCATTCATTAATATGTTCATCATTAATATATTCATTTATGTAAACTTATGTAAATTTATTCAAATTTTAAATGTAAATTAATTTTTTTTCCCCAGCCCCCAATACAGTGTCAGAGAAATGATGTGGCCCTCCTGCCAAAAACTTTGGACACCCCTGGCAGGGGTGTCCAAAGTTTTTGGCAGGAGGACCGCATCATCTCTCTGACATTGTGTCGGGGGCCCGGGGGGGGGGGGAAGAATTAATTTACATTTAAAATTTGAATAAATTTACATACGTTTACATACATGAATATATTAAAGATGAACTTGTATGAATGAATGAAGGTCTGGCAACAGCTCAAGGCCTATAAAAGGCCTTGCACAAAGCAAGGCTGGCCTTTCCTTTGCTGCCGCTACTGCATCACAGATGTGAAACAGCAAGCAGTGGAGGAAGCCCTCATCCCACAGCTCACGCGAGAGGTCAGACAGTCGCCCTCATGCCGAAAGCAGTTGCGTCGGGCCAGTGAGGGCTCCAGCAAGTCTCTGGAGGGCCAGAGGCTCATTGGAGACTGGGGGCTCCCTGAGGGCCGCATTGGGAGTCCTCAAGGGCCGCAAGTGGCCCCAGGGCCGGGGTTTGGGCACCCCTGTTCTAGAGGGTCTCATGAAAACAACACAGAGGGAGACCCGGCCGTTAGGAGACTCTCCCCTAACCTGGAGCTGCCATGGATGAATTGTCAACTGATCACTCTGGACCACAAACCAGCCACAGTCTAGACAAGGAATGCTGGCTCATTATTTCCGTAGGTATCGCATGTCCTCTCCTGCCCTACTTTATAGCACAGGGTTGTGAACCCGGATTCTGACAGCGCCACAGTGGAACAGAGACTCTTATTCACCTAACTGGAGCACTTTTCCCCGGAGCTTGCACGCTCCTCAATGAGCCAGTATCTTGGCAGGTTTGCCTCTTCCCATTCCCTCCCTCGCATCTCAGTGCTTGAGCGGCTGTCCAGAAATACAGTGGTATCCATGGAGGTTTGATTCCCCCCCCCCACGCCGCCACAGATACAGAGATAGGCGGATACTGGAGTCCCTTTAAAAAACCCTTTTAAAAAGTTAAAATCAGTAAGGAAATAAGCTCCCCTCTCTGCGCGCCGCAAGATTGCGCCGTTTGCAGGCCTTCTGCGCTCCTATGAGCCACTTCTGGGTCGCCCCACCCTTGGCCCTAGTTCATCCTAGCACGACCCAGAAGTCACTTCTGGGAGCACGGCCCTGCGAACTGCACAATTTTGTGGCACAAAGGTATTTTTAACCCATTTTTGCCTGGCCCACAGTCGCACCCATTTGGTCCCTGTTGCGTACACGCAACATTGGGCAGAAGCGGCTTAAAAGGAGACCTCCCCGTCCACGAACAGTGAAACCTGCGGATGCCAGACCGGTGGATAAGCGGGTCATCTTTGGGGGTCTTTGTACGGTGTTCCTACAGCGTCAATAGCACCTCAGCCACAGGCTGTTTTTGGAGAGTGACTTAGAGTTAACTGAACGGCATCTAAGCGGCTTGAGAGGCATTGTGTTTTTTCAAACACAAGCGACACTTTACTGCACTGTAAGGGACGTTGCGACGAGGCAAAATGCAGCTGGATTTGCGCATCTACACACTGAAAGGGACACAGGAGGAGAGCTCTTGGCAATTGGGGCAGAGCCAACGACGGAGAGGCAGGGCCCGAGCGCAGGGAGGGGGCGTACCGTGTTGCTCCAGTCACTGTAGAACCAGGTGCGGACACAGGGCCCCATGTCGCAGGCCTCGCTGGTCTTTGGCCGGTGACCGCTCGGGCAGTCGCTGTCGCTCAGCAGTTCTCCGTGGTTGCCGACGCAGCGGACGTGGCGAGTCCGCTGACCCGTCCCGCAGAAGACCGAGCACTGGAGGGGAGGTCAGAAGGAACAGGGAAGGGAAGGGGGACAGAACGGCAATGAACATTATTTTTTCAAGACATCAAGCCAGTCTAGGGCATCATTCAGACCACTCCCGCCCCCGCCCCAAGGAAGGATCACCGCTGGACCTCACGCAGGAAGGCCTTTGTGAGCGCAAGTACCCCATGCAGAGTTCAGGAAGTCGGTGCTTGTTCGTTGGGTCTCTCTTCTGTCTTGGCACAAATTGACCCAGAGGTCAAGCAAGACCTTGGGCAGGAGGTCTGGTCTAGAGCAGGGGTGCCCAAACCCCGGCCCTGGGGCCACTTGCGGCCCTCGAGGACTCTCAATGCAGCCCTCAGGGAGTTTCCAGTCTCCAACGAGCCTCTGGCCCTCTGGAGATTTGTTGGAGCCCACACTGGCCCGACACAACTGCTCTTAGCGTGAGGGCAACTGTTTGACCTCTCGCACGAGCTGTGGGATGAGGGCTCCCTCCACTGCTTGCTGTTTCATGTCTGTGATGCAACAGCGGCAGCAAAGGAAAGGCCAGCCTTGCTTTGCACAAGGCCTTTTATAGGCCGTGAGCTATTGCAAGCCCTTCATTCATTCATATAAGTTCATCTTTAATATATTCATTTATGTAAACTTATGTAAATTTATTCAAATTTTAAATGTAAATTAATTCTTCCCCCCCCCGGCCCCCGACACAGTGTCAGAGAGATGATGTGGCCCTCCTGCCAAAAACTTTGGACACCCCTGGTCTAGAGGGTAGAGCCTCCCTTTGCCTGAAGATAACATCCGATGGTCGCCAGTTCGAGGCCTCCGGCACCGTGCGACCTTGAAGCAGCTGACAAGCTGAAGCCGAGCTATTCCATCTGCTCTGAGCGTGGGAGGATGGAGGCCAGGATGTGCGACCAGATCAAGAAAGAAACATCTGAATGTGGTGGTTTCTTGAAAGATAGAAACCTTCTTTCAAATTGTAAAAATCCCTACGGGGATTTAAAGAGCCTGCCTGTGTAAACCACCTTGGTTGGCAACCTTCAGTCTCGAAAGACTATGGTATACGCCTACAGCACCCAGTATTCCCAAGTGGTCTCCCATCCAAGTACTAACCAGGCCTGACCCTGCTTAGCTTCCGAGATCATGGTAGAAGCCTACAGCACCCAGTATTCCCAGGCGGTCTCCCATCCAAGTACTGACCAGGCCTGACCCTGCTTAGCTTCTGAGATCATGGTATAAGCCTACAGCGCCCGCTATTCCCAGGCGGTCTCCCATCCAAGTACTAACCAGGCCCGACCCTGCTTAGCTTCCGAGATCATGGCATAAGCCTACAGCACCCAGTATTCCCAGGCGGTCTCCCATCCAAGTACTGACCAGGCCTGAGCCTGCTTAGCTTCCGAGATCAGACGAGATTGGGCATGTGCAGGGTAACAGTTGTAAACCACCTTTAATAAAGTCTAAGGAGAAATCTGAGGACCAAGAAAGGCGGTATAGAAATACCTGTATATATAAACTTGCATCTGGGCCAGGAAGAGCACTGGAAGGGGGCATGAGGGCAAAACACTGCCATCCACTCCCTGTCATGATCTGCTCACCATTCCTCCCCCATGTCCATCTGACCCACAGCAGAGCCTAATTCACATGCCACCGCCCCACTGCAGACACCACCCATTCCCAGCTCCGGCCCTTCCCAGCTCACCGAGCTCCAGTTGGTGCGGACTTCCCAGTGGCTGCAAACCTGCACCTGGCAGGCCTGGGTGGAGTTGGGCTTCACCAGCTCGGCACAGCGCTGCGGGTGTACCATGGTACTGCGGTTGGCGTAGATCTGCCGGCACAAGACCTGGCGGTGCTGGGTGCCCAGGCCGCACGACTTGCTGCAAGCGGCCCACTCGCCTGTGTCCCAGCTGGAAGAGACAGAGAGTTGGGGTGAGGGCAGGGAATAAACGCCGAGGGTGTGCTAGTCATGTGCCTCGCGCTCAGTCCTGCCCAGCACTGGGCACTCGAGAATTGAACCCTCCTGGCTACATAAAGGGGGAGGGGGAGGCGTTGTCTGGTCCTGCTCGGGAACGAGCAGAACTGAGAGAGGTCATAAGAACATAAGAACAGCCCCACTGGATCAGGCCAAAGGCCCATCTAGTCCAGCTTCCTGTATCTCACAGCCACCCACCAAATGCCCCAGGGAGCACACCAGAGAACAAGGGACCTGCAAGGCTTCCTGGGAATTGTAGTTAAGAACATAAGAACAGCCCCACTGGGTCAGGCCATAGGCCGCTCTAGTCCAGCTTCCTGTATCTCACAGCGGCCCACCAAATGCCCCGGGGAGCACACCGGATAACAAGAGACCTGCAAGGCTTCCTGGGAATTGTAGTTAAGAACATAAGAACAGCCCCACTGGATCAGGCCAGAGGCCCATCTAGTCCAGCTTCCTGTATCTCACAGCGGCCCACCCAATGCCCCAGGGAGCACACCAGATAACAAGAGACCTCATCCTGGTGCCCTCCCTTGCATCTGGCATTCTGACATAACCCATTTTTAAAATCAGGAGGTTGCACATACACATCAT
>NC_089835.1:4332320-4339820 GCF_035046505.1 Tiliqua scincoides
ATACCATGATCTTGGAAGCTAAGCAGGGTCAGGCCTGGTCAGTACTTGGATGGGAGACCGCCTGGGAATACCGGGTGCTGTAGGCTTATACCATACATAGTCTTTCAAGACTGAAGGTTGCCAACCAGGTGTGCCACAATGATTTGCTGCACACTGACTTGAAGAAATCGGTACATGGGGAAGTGGGTTTGGTATTGTTTGAACATGCTTGCCGAACTCTTTACCTCCCCCACCCCACTGCCATGTCCTCTCTCTTTTTCCTTCCGCTCTACCTCCCTTCCATTTCACAAACCCGTGGAACCGCCTGACACTTGATGGACTGATAGGCAACATATATATATATATATATATATATATATATATATATATATATATATATTTTAAAAGGACAAAACTACGTTGCCAAAAAGAAAGAAAGAAAAAAAAGATTTTCAGCAGCTATTTGGGTTATCAAATACTCTAGCTGCTAACTACCCTGCAAGAAGCTGAGCTCCTGCAGTTTGCAAACAGGGGTAAATATATAGAGAGAAAGTATGATGGTCTTTTTTTCTGGTTATTATAAATAAACTATTATTTCTTTCTAGATCACCTTTTTTAGAGTCTGGTCAACATAGGTGGGTCCTGATAGAGAACTGTTTTAAAAAGTGGGTCCAGGTGCTAAAAAGTTTGGGAACCACTGCAAAAAGAACACGGAGGCGGTGGGTATTAAGAGTTCCGACAAGGAGGACTAGAACCTTGAAACATGTATAGGGCATCAACAGAGAGGAACGTGTGTGTGTGTAGACACACACAGAGAGAGAGAGAGAGAGAGAGAGAGAGAGAGAGAGAGAGAGAGAGAGAGAGAGAGGCTTCTGTCACATGGCTTTCCTTGACAGAAAAGAAATAGTAATCGAAAAGGGCCCAGGGATCATTAAGACAGTGAGGACTAGAGACCTGAAGTAGGTCCAAATTTTGGCACTGACGTATCAGGTCCATGTGTTATTTCACCTGCCCTGGAGATCTTGGGAACTGTGGTTTGGGTGCAGACAATTCCCTGTCTCAGACCCCTAGAAGACCCCTTCCCATAACTGCCACGGCTCCTTGGGACACAGTGAGAGTCAACAGGATTGGTTTTAAGCCTGTGTTGTAGTCCTGCTCTTGAGGAGACGGGAGGCCAGCCCTGAGGACTAGATGCCTAGAAACTGCTGCAGCCTGACCTCTGCATTACAAACCCCATCTCAGGCCTTCAGAAGACGGGCTTCCTCAGCCCAGCAGAAACTGACCTTCTGGGACACAAAGGCCTTTTCGCAGCCAAGAGTTTTTTTTTCCACATTTTCCAGAGTTTATTTTAAAAGGCTGAGGATGGGAAGTGAGGGAAGAAGCCCGTGTAGCTCCCTTTGGGGTTTCTCTGCCACGGCACGGCCATCTCACCCCCCACCCTCCCCAGCTGCTGACCCGTGTAAGGCGAGCGCCGTCCTGAATGAAGCTGTCCGTGGAGGGAGAGACAAAGGGTCTTTTTGTGCTCCCTGGTCCCTCGGCCTTAAAAACACAAACATTGGCACTAGATATAAATGAGAAGGCAGGCAGAGGGGAAAGGAAGGAGAGACAGCTTGGATCTCTCTGTCGGCAAGCCTCTGTTTACCCAAGAATTTTTGAACCCGAGGGGTGGAAATTCACTGGTTGTTTAGCAGGAAACCGTCTCTAAACGGCACCGACACAGGGATGGGCAGCTCCAGCGATTTATTTCCCAGCCCGAAAAAAATGTGGGACTCAAGCATTCCCAGAAATCCTGCTGAAATCCAACCACCCTCTGCCCCCCTCGGTTGTGTAGGGGACTAGTTGCAACCGTTGAGTGAGTAAGGGGAAGGAATGCATTCTGTACATGGTCAGAGGTGCTGCCTTTAAGAACATAAGAACAGCCCCACTGGATCAGGCCATAGGCCTATCTAGTCCAGCTTCCTGTACCTCACAGCGGCCCACCAAATGCCCCAGGGAGCACACCAGATAACAAGAGACCTGCAAGGCCTCCTGGGAATTGTAGTTTAAGAACATAAGAACAGCCCCACTGGATCAGGCCATAGGCCCATCTAGTCCAGCTTCCTGTATCTCACAGCGGCCCCCCAAAAGCCCCAGGGAGCACACCAGATAACAAGAGACCCCATCCTGGTGCCCTCCCCTGCATCTGACATAGCCCATTTCTAAAATCAGGAGGTTACGCACAAACATCATGGCTTGTACCCCGTAATGGATTTTTCCTCCAGAAACTTGTCCAATCCCCTTTTAAAGGCGTCCAGGCCAGTCGCCATCACCACATCCTGTGGCAAGGAGTTCCACAGACCAACCACACGCTGAGTAAAGAAATATTTTCCAAGGAATTCCCCTACCTCACCGGGAAACAGGTCCCAGACTCAATCCCAAAAAATTGTGGCTGAGTGGGCTGTGGGAAATGGCAAGTTACCAACCCCCCACTCCCCAGCCTCTGGCTACGAATTCTATAACCCTATACTGCCAAGTTAAAAGGCTCAGGCAAATATGGAAACGTATAGGACTTGTCTTAGGGTCCCCAGGGCTTTATGGTTATGCCACACGTTCTGGGGCTCACCCCCAACTGGAGATCACATCTGAATCTTTCTGGGAGTGAGGCTGGCAATGGCTCTTCTGGGGTGAGCAAAACACCCTCTGTACATGCTCCAGAGGCCCCTCTTGTTTATTACTCCCTGAAAGGTGTAAAGGCTGAGTGCTGCCCCGCCCCCCCAGGTGTTGCACTACGGCTACAGTTAATCTCTAGCAATCCCCAGCTCAGGTCTCGAAGCAGCCTGCCAGTCAGGTAGTTAATACTAAGCTCTGGGTTGGTTGGTGGTTGGCAACCTTCAGTCTCAAAAAACTATGGTATAAACCTACAGCGCCCGGTATTCCCAGGCGGTCTCCCATCCAAGTACTAACCAGGCCTGACCCTGCTTAGCTTCCGAGATCATGGTATAAGCCTACAGCACCCGGTATTCCCAGGCGGTCTCCCATCCAAGTACTAACCAGGCCTGACCCTGCTTAGCTTCCGAGATCATGGTATAAGCCTACAGCACCCGGTATTCCCAGGCGGTCTCCCATCCAAGTACTAACCAGGCCTGACCCTGCTTAGCTTCCAAGATCATAGTACAAGCCTACAGCACCCGGTATTCCCAGGCGGTCTCCCATCCAAGCACTGACCAGGCCTGACTCTGCTTAGCTTCCGAGATCATGGTATAAGCCTACAGCTCCCGGTATTCCCAGGCGGTCTCCCATCCAAGCACTGACCAGGCCTGACCCTGCTTAGCTTCCGAGATCATGGTATAAGCCTACAGCACCCGGTATTCCCAGGCGGTCTCCCATCCAAGTACTAACCAGGCCTGACCCTGCTTAGCTTCCGAGATCATGGTATAAGCCTACAGCACCCGGTATTCCCAGGCGGTCTCCCATCCAAGTACTAACCAGGCCTGACCCTGCTTAGCTTCCGAGATCATGGTAGAAGCCTACAGCGCCCGGTATTCCCAGGCGGTCTCCCATCCAAGTACTAACCAGGCCTGACCCTGCTTAGCTTCCGAGATCATGGTATAAGCCTACAGCACCCGGTATTCCCAGGCGGTCTCCCATCCAAGTACTAACCAGGCCTGACCCTGCTTAGCTTCCAAGATCATAGTACAAGCCTACAGCACCCGGTATTCCCAGGCGGTCTCCCATCCAAGCACTGACCAGGCCTGACTCTGCTTAGCTTCCGAGATCATGGTATAAGCCTACAGCTCCCGGTATTCCCAGGCGGTCTCCCATCCAAGCACTGACCAGGCCTGACCCTGCTTAGCTTCCGAGATCATGGTATAAGCCTACAGCACCCGGTATTCCCAGGCGGTCTCCCATCCAAGTACTAACCAGGCCTGACCCTGCTTAGCTTCTGAGACCAGACGAGATCGGGCATGTGCAGGGTAACAGCTCTGGGTTAGGGTAACTTGTATGGTGCAGGCTGGTTGAAAGGAAATCCTGAGCATGTTAGGAGTTCCCCCAGCACTGTCTGCCTCCCCCACAGCCTGCCAGCAGAGGGTGCTGGAATCACTCCCCCCCCCCCAGTGGCTTGGGTGGGAGCATACAGGGGTCTTTGGTCACATATATTACGATTTTGCTCCCCCCCCTACCCTTCCAAGCCAGGAGATTTCCAAGGTTTAATGTCTCAAGAGTACACAGTGGTTTGGCCCCCGGCCAGAGGTTGACATCAGCTCAAGAAGTCACTAAGAAGCACAGGATAGGAAAAGGCGGGCAGAAATTTGGGCCAGTGGGGTTCACATCCTCCTGACTGGGAGGTTTCAATGGTCACCTGGACCAACAGCCAACAATTGAGGCCTCCCCTCTGCTTAGCCCCTTCTTGCAGTTCCCAGAGGTTTCCTACCTCTGCCCACGGCCATTCCATTTTGTGACCCTCCTTCCAGAGCCACCGTCGGACCCAGGCCCTTCTGTGAAAGCCTCCAGTCTTGTGCTAAAACCATTTAGAATGCCAGGGGCCATCGCCGCATCCTGTGGCGGTGAGTTCCACAGCTCCACACAACGCCGGGTACGATGGGCCTGGCTGTCTAAAAAATCTTCACTGGCAGCCGAGTTTCAGCACCCGGAGAGCCAAAACTATTATCCATGTAACTGATCAATCTCAATCGGTTTGTTTTTTGACACCTTCCCTGCGGATCCCTGGTCAGCAGTTACTTTTCAACAGGCACCAGTAATGTGGGGTTAGCAGCATTAGATCCACCCCACTGACTGGCCCCACCCGGAGCCAAATGAACTAGCCCAAAGGCTCCTGGACCCCTTCCTTCCTACCTGAAAACCAGCAGCCTCTTGAGAAGGCAGACTCCAACTTTTCAAGGGCTGTGATATTGAGCCACCGAAAGGAACAGACTCTTCCCGACCTATTCACTCAATCCGTCTTTTTAAAGCCTGTCGCCCTCCCGACATCCAGTGTCACAGAGTTCCACAGGCAGAACGAGGCCTGCTCTCACAGAATATGCACGATGGATTAATCCGCTTGGCTGCTGTCGGCAAGGTGGGCTTGAACGGGCTTGCTTTACTCCGACCCCAGTCCATGAACCCCAGAAACCCCCTCCAAAACACCCCCAGCTTCCCCACAAGCTGCCAACAGGCCTGCAGCTCTTGTGCTAAGCTGCCTTGTCCTTCCACTGACCCCTCCAAAGCCACTTACGTCAGTTCTTGATAACCATCCAGCCACCACCTGCTGATATCAACTGATGAGCCGGGGGGGAGAGGGGGGCACTAGCAACCTTCTTTTCTCTCCCACCCCCCACGATTTCCAGAGACCGAGCTGTTGCTGTCTGTGGAAGATCACTGTGCATGTAGGGGAGGGAGGGAGAGTAGCCCAGGCTTGTGGCATGACATGGGCTTGTGGTCTTGCTTCCAGATCGATGGAGAGTTGGCACTGGGTCCAAGTGGCAGAGCCAAGACTGGGCCATAGAGGAGCAGGCTGGGGAGGGCGTAGTGTAGGCTTCCACCCAAGGGCAGGGAAAGGTATGGAGAAACCTAGCAAAACGCTCAGAACCGCGACCTCCTGCCATTCTTGGGAACGGCCACGGGGAAACCATCAGCGTGCCTGGCACCTGACGAGGGACAAGACTAGCGGGAGTACCTCTGTGCCCCTGCGGAACTCACCGGCACAAGATTGCCACTGGTGGTTCAGAAGGAGGGGGGAAAAAAAACACCTATAGAATTGCTGCTGCTTTCCACGGCAGGTATTCTTAAAGGCTGTGCCCGGAAAACAAAAAGGATTTGGCAGCCTTGAAACCACACAGGCTGAACTCTTACCGTCCGTAAAGGGCTCCCAGCGGTAGAGACGACCCATGAATTCTTGGTTGTTGTAGGCTGCACACTGGACCGCGCGGGGATCCGGGCGATTGGGGAGGCACGGCTGAGCAAGAAAGAAGGAAGGCCGGGGGGGGGGAGAGGAAATTCCCAAATTATTACTTTTTCCAAGGCAAGGCTCTTGCTAAAGCAATAAACATCAGCACACACACACACACACACACCCCAGCAGAAGCATTGCCAAGCCTCTGTTTCACGTCTGCAAGAATTTCAGCCAGTCCTAGGCCCAAAGCAGGCTCCAGTTTTGGGGTGACGACAGGACTCTTCTGTGGTTGCCCAGCAATGAACCAGAGACAGCCTGAACCCTGAGAGCCAGGGTGGTGTAGTGGTTTGGGAGGTGGACTTAGACCTGGATGATCCAGGTTCAAATCCCCCCTCAGCCACAAAGCTTCCTGGGTGACCTTGGGCCAGTCACTTTCTCTCAGCCTCACCTACCTCACAGGGTTGTTGTGAGGACAAGAAAGGGGGGAGGAGCAGCTGTGTAAACCGCCCTGAGCTCTTTGGAGGAAGGGCGGTATAAAAACGTGAAAAATAAATTAAAATAAAATAAAATAAATAAACTGGGGACAGAACCAGGGGACATCCACTGGAACCCACCCACCAGAACCAGGGGACATCCACTAAAACTGAGTGTTGAGAGAGTTAGAACAGACAAAAGAAAATATCTCTTTACCCAGCATGCCATTAGTCCTGCGGAACTCCATGCCACAGGATGGGGTGATGGCACCTGGCCTAGACGCCTTGAAAAGGGGATTGGACAAATTTCTGGAGGAAAAGTTCATCACGGGTTACAAGCCGTGGTCGGTAGAAGGAGGGGTACGTCAGAATGCCAGGTGGGCACCAGGATGCAGGTTATCTTGTGTGCTTCCTGGGGCATCAGGTGGACCACTGTGAGATACAGGAAGCTGGACTAGAATGGACCTTTGGCCTGATCCAGCAGGGATGATGTTCTGATGGGTACTGAGGTATTGTTCTGATGGGTATTGAGGTATCTGCTGGGTATTGAGCTATTGCGGTAGACTGCCCCTGAACACAGAGGTTCCACTCAGCTGCCATCACACCTAATGGCCAGTGATAGATTTTGTTTTGTCCTCTGTGAATCTATCTAATCCCCTTCCAGAGCTATCTGTGTCACTTAGCTCTGTCAAGGGAACCCGTCCAAACACAAAAATTAATTAAGCAGCTCCGTCCCCCGTCCCCCCCGCAAGTCTTTGCCAGGTAGAATCTTGGGTATTTTGTTTTGTACCCGTGATGGGGCAGCCTGGCGAGGTTGCCAGTAGGCCAATTATGAAGACATTTGGGAATTAATCTCCAGATCAAGTCGGAAATTCAGCCAAGGGGTTTTTATCATCCGTCCACTTCAAAGAGCTGGGAAACAAGGACTGCTTTGTGCGCAGGGGGAACTGAGGCCCAGAGAGGGGTTCCGGCTTCTTTCAGAGAGAGAAATGAAATGGGGACCGCTATTTAGGGCATTCCTTTTCGCCTCTGGATAAACAGGTTTGGCAGGGATTGCTTGGAAAACCTGCAAAGCCTGTTTCACCAGAGCCGGCCCTTGTGCACCCCACTAGGTCAGGGCGACAGACACCCCACAAGGTCCACAAAACAAGCCACGCTTGTCCTCACCTCTTGCCTGCA
>NC_089835.1:4344820-4347320 GCF_035046505.1 Tiliqua scincoides
TTGTGGGGTCAGTGCAACCACAGCAAACCCTCCGCTCTTGCCGTTCCCCAAGACCTTCTCTCCTCCTTTGATGTCCTCCGTCCCACACCACAGTGTTATCTACAGCTCTTGCCTTGCTGAAGAAGAGAAGGGAAAGGGCCCCCTGCTCCACGCTGGCCCGTTTACCCTTCCAGAACGTTCCCTCCCCTCCCGAACAGGCCCCTGCCGTCCCAGGTGTCACTAGATGCTTCCCAGCTGCTGCCCATCCAACCAGCCAGCTGTTTTTTTTTTCCCCCCCCCTTTGGTCCGAGCCATGATGTCAGAAGCTCATCGAGGAGAAGAGGTCCAAAAGGGGCACATTTTTCAACCAAAAAAGGAAATTATTAATAACACGAAGAAGCCCTGCAGAGCAGCCCGGATACTTGGCACCTCCGGAGTGTTTGCCAAAGGTAGAGATAGGCTGGACAGAAGATAAATCAGGCACCAGGCCGCCAAGCCAATGGGACGCGGCATCTATCCGGTTTTGCCGAAGACTGTAGAGGGAAATAGTTGTATCCTCTCCTCCCATCTTCTCCAGCCTCTTCTTCCATTTCCTTCCTCAGTGGCCTCCCCTGGGACTGTTCCAGACTGCAACCCCCTTGGGGCAAGGACCTGTCTGATTTGAAAAAAAAACACCCCACACACACTCTGCATAAAGGACCATGCCTGTAGGTGGCGCTACGGTCGAATCGTACGAATCATCCGTCAAGTCTCGAGGCCTACCTCGCAGGTTTGTTGCCGGAGGAGCCGTTTTACAAGAGATTCTTCTACTACTGGAAGATGCTTATCCCTGCCTCAGTGAGGAGGCTCCTGTGACCCACCGCAGTTGAAATCCCTCACCCCAATTCCACGCGCAAGTTTAATTGGACGGGTCTGGTTTTACTGGTGATGCAAGCTGCTGCTTGCCAGGGGCTCGAGCTACAAGGACGCCCGTTAATGTCTTGAAAATTGAGTCCAGCTGTTCGGCGGCTCCAGTGCGAGTTACGCTGGAGCAGGGCCAGTTCTATGCTCGCTAGCACATTTGAGCCCACGTGAGATGGGCGTGGCACCCCCTTTTCACACCATGGGGGGGCTGCCTGGAGAGAAAGATGTTTTGTTTAAATAGCTTACTCTGACTCCTCCCCTTTCAGAGATTAACTTTCTAGAAGCAAGAAACACAGGCAGTGGTGGGCAATGGTTAAAGCTTCCGGGGGCAGCTTGGCCCACGTTTACCCCGGGCAAAGCCCCAGCATGCGCAATGGGGCTACTTGGCTCCGTGTCAGTTAAATTGTTGGCATAAGTCCAGGAAGCCTGGTGTTGCCAGGAAGCCCAAGAGGATACGGTGTGCACTGGCCTGATTCACCCCCTCCCTGGTCTGATTCACCCCCATTTTGTTCTCCCCCCCCCACCCTTCTCTTGCCCTGGGCTGCATGGCAGAAGCTTATTTGCTCCGTCGGGCATCCGACTGGCTCAGGCACCTGCGGGAGGGCACAGGCCTTCCCGCCAGCCGTCCTTACTCTCACGGTGTCGCGGAGAGCTTTACGGCTCTTTAGCGACACTCAGCCGGCTCAGCTCTCACTAAACCAGTGCTGCAGAAGCTCAAGATTGTGCCGGCAATAAATGGTTCCCTGCCCCCAAAGGACTTACAGTCTAACAGAGAGGCAGATGAGTCACCAGCGACAGCCACTGGGGAAAAAAAAAAACCCTTGTTGGCGTGAAAAAGCAACAATTGCTCTCCCGTTGCTAAAATTTATATTATTTATATCTCTTGTAAAAATTTATATTATACCACTCTGAAAGATGCCTCTTGGCCCAATTAGCAGGGCTCACACTAAAGAATCCAGTGGGTGGTTTGAGCCTGGGAGGGGACAGGTGCCAGGATCCAGCACTTAGGCCAGATCCTAACCCCCCCCCCTCCTGGACAAACCGGCCTAATGCTGAGCTGCTCAGATCTGTGCCACCTATTTAGATGGCGTGAATCCAAGTAGCCCCATTCGACCTGCTGCCGCGTTACTTGGGGTAAGATGAATTACTTCCCCTTGCCCCGAGTTGTACGGCAGCCAGCCCCAATCCTGTGCCAGGCGGCCTGCCCGCAATAGGGCAGGTTCGGACTCGGCTACCCACGGTATGTGAAAGAGACACACTCGCACATGCTTTGAAGCACTCGGTTTTCTTTGTTAAGAATATAAGAGAAGCCCTGTTAGAACAGATTGCGGGCCCATTAGTTCGGCATCCACCAGTGGCCATTCAAGAGTCCTCACCAATGGGTAACCCACAAGCAGGGCACCAAGGTAATAGTCCTCATCGTGTGTACGTTGACATGGTATATCTGGTATTCACAGGTAGACTGCCCCTGAACCTGGAGGTTCCATTTAGCTATTTCAACCTGCCTAGGTATTCATAATAGGTTGCAGGGGGCGTGCATAATAGGGGGGGCTGGCCCCTTTTGATATATCAGTGTTCCTTGAGGACTAGCCCGTTTCACAGTCTCATTTGCAAGAAG
>NC_089835.1:4352320-4354400 GCF_035046505.1 Tiliqua scincoides
GTGGGTCCTGACAGAGGGTCATTTTAAAAAGTGGGTCCCAGTGCTAAAAAGTTTGAGAACCACTGTTCTAGAAGCTTCCAACCAACCTCCGGAACAAATTCCAACTTTGAGGTCTGCGTTTCACGTCCCCCAAGGAAGACCTGAAAAATACCACACACATTCATTCATTTATTTTAAAATCGGGGCAAGCCGACGGACATTATGTGTCGGTGCCTCGTTCCGTCGGCAGCTACAATGCAACCTTTTGGTGTTGGCCTTTTGGGCATTGCAACCATTCAGATCCTGGGGGCACGTCAAAACAAGGAAACCGGAGTTGCCAGATCCAATCAAGCCAGCCCCGAGTCACGTCTGCTCTCTGTCCCCTGGGGGGACGCTTGTCACCTGCATGCCCCAGACACGGAGGAAATCAAAGCATTCCAGGCTGCACCTGGTCAGCTGCTGCCTTTGGAGGCGAGAGGAGGAGCGTTCCTCTCTGGTCCTGCCAAGAAACCGCATTTTCTCATGCCTAGAAACCAGAGAACCGTTTCCTTCCCGGTACCTCTAACAGCGCAGAAACCCAGGCCGACAAATGGCAAGCGTGAAAGAGCAGGCAAGTTTCTAGTCCTCAGGGTGGCAAAAGCGCAGAGGCACAGTGAGTTCATCCTGGATCAGAATGCAAGAGGAGAGCACAGCCAAGCGGGGGCTGGTTTTACTGGGCTTTACTGGTGGCTGGCTTTACTGCAAACTTATTCAGTGCTGGAAAAAAGCTCTAGCAAGCCTGAGTAAAACCCCTGGACGTTGCTGAAATGGACACATTCGCCGTTAAAGGCGTGAGGGCTGGATCCAGCCTTCCAACTTACGTTAGCGCAAAACAGTTCTGTCTTGCCCTCAGGCGAGACTTTGAAAGGCTGGAAGCAGTGGCGTCGCTAGGTTGGCGTCACCCAGTGTGGGAGGCTAGCGAGTCACCCTTAGGATGGACTTCCTCCTGGGCAGCAGGCGTGGCAAGGTGCCATTAACCCACCCCGCTGGTTTTTTGGCTATAACTTCTGGTAGACTAGAGATATCTCAACACAGGTTGTTTCATTGCATCCTGCACGAAATTACGCATCAATTGATATATAACATGATGGGATTATTCGAAAATACCAAGATTTTAAAATTTTGGCCAGTAGTGGTGTCACCCCCCCATGTGCATCACCCGGTGCAACTTACACCCCCCACACCCCTGCAGTAACGCCACTGCACACGCCACAGAACCCCAAAACGAGCGTCCCCTCGTTCCCACTCACCTGCCCATCCAGCTTTGATTGGCCATCCCCATTGCCTTGCTAGCCACACCTTTATTTCGGATGACAGGCCCTTCTTGTGGCCTCAGGATTTGCTCCACCTGTCCATCTATGGTGCAGTGACCCTCTCCCGGGGGAAGAAGGTCTCCTAAGTGCCCTAAAAGGGGTAAAAAAAAGAGAAGGTATATCAATACATGGAATCCATAATCCCATTTCCAGCCATTCCTAAATATTTAGTTATGAATAAGAGGCTGTAAAAGGTGACCTTATCTGGTGTGCTCCCTGGGGCATTTGGTGGGCCGCTGTGAGATACAGGAAGCTGGACTAGATGGGCCTATGGCCTGATCCAGTGGGGCTGTTCTTATGCTCTTAAACTACAATTCCCAGGAAGCCTTGCAGGTCTCTTGTTATCTGGTGTGCTCCCTGGGGCATTTGGTGGGCCGCTGTGAGATACAGGAAGCTGGACTAGATGGGCCTATGGCCTGATCCAGTGGGGCTGTTCTTATGTTCTTAACTACAATTCCCAGGAAGCCTTGCAGGTCTCTTGTTATCTGGTGTGCTCCCTGGGGCATTTGGTGGGCCGCTGTGAGATACAGGAAGCTGGACTAGATGGGCCTATGGCCTGATCCAGTGGGGCTGTTCTTATGTTCTTATGTTCTTATGTGACTTGGAGGTGGGGTGGGGGGGTCAGCACCTCAATGAAGACCACTGAACTCCTGCTGCACTTCTGACCCGTCACCGACCCTTCAAAAGTATTAGAGGAAAAAATGGCTTATCTGGACTCTTGTCGGGTGACTCACAACCAGCCCCAATGA
>NC_089835.1:4354600-4357100 GCF_035046505.1 Tiliqua scincoides
TGGACTAGGAACTTGACACTCGTTAGCCGCAGCTGTCGTATCAACCCCATCATCACCAGGACAATTCCAGGAAGAGGATTAGCCCAAGGTCTCCCTCTCCGTCAATCATGGAGGACAGTAACCCCCCTACCCAGACACACACACGCACACACAGCTACTGAGATTATGTCAATGCCGTGATCCGGAGCCAAAACCCCTTTTATCTTTTCTTTTTCCCTTCTTCTTCTTCCAAGGAGGGAGAGATTCGTTTCAGGCTTGATAATGTCCCCCCCCCCCCCACTGAGCTCATCTGTTCAGGGCTAGCAGGGCGAGGAAGAGGAGTTGGCAGGAGATTGGCAAGCGGACCAGGAATGTGAAGGCCGCTGGGTAAAGGAGAAGGAATTGTTTGCAAACAGGGTCAGGGCACGCAAGTAGAAAATCTCCCCCCCCCCTCCGGTTTTTAAGGGCACGGCCAGAAGCTATCATGTTGGTCTCTCATCTGATGTAACTCCAAGGCCTTTCGATCCCGGCTCTGAGGGCTTGCACCCATGTGAACATAAGAACATAAGAACAGCCCCACTGGATCAGGCCATAGGCCCACCTAGTCCAGCTTCCTGTATCTCACAGTGGCCCACCAAATGCCCCAGGGAGCACACCAGATAACAAGAGACCTGCAAGGCCTCCTGGGAATTGTAGTTTAAGAACATCAGAACAGCCCCACTGGATCAGGCCATAGGCCCATCTAGTCCAGCTTCCTGGATCTCGCAGCGGCCCACCAAATGACCCAGGGAGCACACCAGATCACAAGAGACCTGCAAGGCTTCCTGGGAATTGTAGTTAAGAACATAAGAACAGCCCCACTGGATCAGGCCATAGGCCATCTAGTCCAGCTTCCTGGATCTCACAGCAGCCCACCAAATGCCCCAGGGAGCACACCAGATAACAAGAGAACTGCAAGGCTTCCTGGGAATTGTAGTTAAGAACATAAGAACAGCCCCACTGGATCAGGCCATAGGCCCATCTAGTCCAGCTTCCTGGATCTCGCAGCGGCCCACCAAATGCCCCAGGGAGCACACCAGATAACAAGAGACCTCATCCTGGTGCCCTCCCCTACATCTGGCATTCTGACTTAACCCATTCCTAAAATCAGGAGGTTGCGCATACACATCATGGCTTGTACCCCATAATGGATTTTTCCTCCAGAAACTCGTCCAATCCCCTTTTAAAGGCGTCTAGGCTAGACGCCATCACCACATCCTGTGGCAAGGAGTTCCACAGACCGACCACACGCTGAGTAAAGAAATATTTTCTTTTGTCTGTCCTAACCCGCCCAACACTCAATTTTAGTGGATGTCCCCTGGTTCTGGTATTATGTGAGAGTGTAAAGAGCATCTCCCTATCCACTCTGTCCATCCCCTGCATAATTTTAAATAATTAAAATTTAAATAATTTTAATAAAATGTGCTATTTGCGCATGGCCTAATCCAGTGGTTCCCAGATGTTATAGCACCGGGACCCACTTTTTTAAAACAGCACTCTATTGGGACCCACCTAGATTTACAAGATTTAGGGCCCAATCCTAACTCACTTTCCAGCACCGACACAAGGTTAGTGCAACTTCGAGGTAAGGGAACAAACATGGCCATACCTTGAGGAGGCCACCATGACTGACCCCCAACTGCACGATGCAGCGTATGCCCCACTGGCACAGCTATGCCAGTGCTGGAAAGCAGGTCAGGATTGCGGCCTTAAAACAGTTTTACCTTACAAGCCTCTGTTTCCATCCTTTGCGTTTGTTAAACTCCATTGGATTGGAACCACTCTGGCGGCCTTGGGATCCCCTTTACTGAGAGCCAAGATACATTTGCCTACTCACAAGTAAACAGCACATGCAGCTCAATTTCGCTTTCCATCCATTTTCTTTGTCAGATTGGACAAGTTTCTGGAGGAAAAATCCATTATGGGGTACAAGCCATAATGTGTATGCGCAACCTCCTGATTTTAGAAATGGGTTATGTCAGAATGCCAGATGCAAGGGAGGGCACCAGGATGAGGTCTCTTGTGATCTGGGGTGCTCCCTGGGGCATTTGGTGGGCCGCTGTGAGATACAGGAAGCTGGACTAGATGGGCCTATGGCCTGATCCAGTGGGGCTGTTCTTATGTTCTTAACTACAATTCCCAGGAAGCCTTGCAGGTCTCTTGTTATCTGGTGTGCTCCCTGGGGCATCTGGTGGGCCGCTGTGAGATACAGGAAGCTGGACTAGATGGGCCTATGGCCTGATCCAGTGGGGCTGTTCTTAAACTACAATTCCCAGGAGGCCTTGCAGGTCTCTTGTTATCTGGTGTGCTCCCTGGGGCATTTGGTGGGCCGCTGTGAGATACAGGAAGCTGGACTAGATGGGCCTATGGCCTGATCCAGTGGGGCTGTTCTTATGTTCTTAACTACAATTCCCAGGAAGCCTTGCAGGTCTCTTGTTATCTGGTGTGCTCCCTGGGGCATCTGGTGGGCCGCTGTGAGATA
>NC_089835.1:4362100-4392100 GCF_035046505.1 Tiliqua scincoides
TCCGTGGGGGAGCGCATGCTCGGGAGATGCTTCCCCGTGGACCACCAGAGGGGGCAGAGAACAGGACACTTGCAGTCACAGCCGGCACTCCCAGAGCCTCGCCAAGCGTTCCCCCACAGACCACCAAGTTTAACTGTACTTTATTGTGTGCAGAGGTTGGGGGTTTGCATGTGGTCCACGACGATGCCAATTTTTGCCTCAGTGGCCCAGGGGCTCCTAAAGGTTGCTAACCACTGGAGTCCAAGGTTTGTGGAGGTTCAGGATCTGTGATATTCCTACATGGAGAGGCTGCCAAGGTGGCCGCCCCCAGCAGCAGTACACTTCAGAAGTGGAGGAAGAGGGACCCCTGGACTGGTTCTGGAACCAGGCCCTGAGAGTAGCAGGAGAGGACACCCCAAGTGCCTGCAGCTGGGAAGCCCAGCATCCCTGAAGTTGCAGCCCCACCACACCCAAGCTTCACACTCCCTGGTACTGCTCCGTAACAAGGCAGGAGGAAGTTGTTGGAAGGGAGTTCAGGGTTCAAATAGATGAAGAACATCAGGCTCAGAAGATCAGGCCAAAGATGCAGCTAGTCCAGCTTCCTGTATCTCACAGTGGCCCACCAGATGCCCCAGGGAGCACCCAAGACCACAAGAGACCTGCATCCTGGTGCCCTCCCTTGCACCTGGCATTCAGAGACAGCCTGCTTCCAAAACCAGGAAGTTCCACACGCTCCTCGCGACTCGGTTCTGCAAGAGGAAAGGAACACATCCCGCCTCCCTTCCCTTCCCAAATCGCACACCCTTTGCGTGAAAAACTTCTGGTGGGGCTGCTCAGCAACACTTGTGGCAACACACCAGCACCGGCCCACGGGGGAGCTACAGGAATCGGGAGTTTACTCAGCCGGATCATTGGGTTAGCAGAGGCTGGGCTGCAAGCTCAGCTGAGATCTCGGTGCTCTGCCAGGAAAGACGAGCTAAATCCCTCCGGCAGCACTTTGCCAGCCATTTTTCATTCCGCTGTCCCCTTCGCAGCTCACTCCCATTCCACAGTCTCCACCCAACCACCACCAACACAATAAAGCAGGCAATTTTCTCACATAGCCGCATGAGCACAGCCAATGGTGGGGGGCCCAAGGCTCTGTGGACTGGGGCATGGCACATGGAACATGGCGCGTGTTAGAAATTGACTCAAGCAAGGCACCTCCAACTCCCTCCTAGAACCAACCAAGCAGGGAAGGAGGCGGGAGAGGGAGGCTCTGCCATGGCCAGAATTTCCTGCAGGTTTGCTGCCAGGGACATGCGGTTAGGGGAGGCAGGGCCTCTCCTGACCTCCTCCAAGCCTCAGCCTCCCCATGACTGTGTGTGCGGCACCCACTTCCCGAGGAGTTGCGCAATCACAGGGGAGGCTGAGTTCCCGCTAGACTAGTGCGGAGGCAGATGAGAGCCGAACCTCCCCAGCGATTGCGCAACCCACTCAGACGCTGATCACAGGGGGTCGCGCCGCACCCACGTTCGAAAGACTATGGTATAAGCCTACAGCACCCGGTATTCCCAGGCGGTCTCCCATCCAAGTTCTAACCAGGCCTGACCCTGCTTAGCTTCCAAGATCATGGTATAAGCCTACAGCACCTGGTATTCCCAAGCGGTCTCCCATCCAAGTACTAACCAGGCCTGACCCTGCTTAGCTTCTGAGATCATGGTAGAAGCCTACAGCACCCGGTATTCCCAGGCGGTCTCTCAAGGGCTTCCCAGACGCAACCAGAAGTTTCTGAGGCGTGGGAAGGAAGCGTGAGGACTCCCCAGGCTTCAGAAGGCCTCCTGGAGGCGTCCAGAAGATACTTCTAGTCCAGTCCTGCAAGGCCTCCCCATGGATTTGATCTGTGGATATGAATATCCATGGGAGGGGTCCAGAAACGGATCCCCCACAAATACGGAGGGCCCACCGTGTAGAGACTTAGCCACGGCAGTGAAAACTCAGGCTCTGGCGTGACAGCGCATGTGGAAGCTCGGTGACCCGGAAGCTTGGTGGTGATGGCATACTTCCAGGTCACCGAGCACCATGCGCAGTGCCTCCCCAGTCTTGGAACTCACTGCACATCACTGTTTGTTGTCGTTCCATGGCAAAACCCCTATTTACATTCCTCTGCCTCTGCGGTGGGTGGAAAGAACCGCGGCCTCAAGCCAGCTGCAGAAGAGCATCCCTCCCTGGGACGCCGAGTTTCCTTTCCAGGTGTCAGGTGCTTCCCCCTCTGCGCTGTGGGAGGGCAGAGCTTGAGAGCCACTCTTACTCTCGTTGCACTCCATAAGAACATAAGAACAGCCCCACTGGATCAGGCCATAGGCCCATCTAGTCCAGCTTCCTGTATCTCACAGCGGCCCACCAAATGCCCCAGGGAGCACACCAGATAACAAGAGACCTGCAAGGCTTCCTGGGAATTGTAGTTAAGAACATCAGAACAGCCCCACTGGATCAGGCCACAGGCCCATCTAGTCCAGCTTCCTGTATCTCACAGCGGCCCACCAAATGCCCCAGGGAGCACACCAGATCACAAGAGACCTCATCCTGGTGCCCTCCCTTGCATCTGGCATTCTGACATAACCCATTTCTAAAATCAGGAGGTTGCGCATACACATCATGGCTTGTACCCCATAATGGATTTTTCCTCCAGAAACTTGTCCAATCCCCTTTTAAAGGCATCTAGGCTAGACACCATCACCACATCCTGTGGCAAGGAGTTCCACAGACCGACCACACGCTGAGTAAAGAAATATTTTCTTTTGTCTGTCCTAACCCGCCCAACACTCAATTTGAGTGGATATCCCCTGGTTCTGGTGTTATGTGAGAGTGTAAAGAGCATCTCCCTATCCACTCTGTCCATCCCCTGCATAGTTTTGTATGTCTCAATCATGTCCCCCCTCAGGCGTCTCTTTTCTAGGCTGAAGAGGCCCAAACACCGCAGCCTTTCCTCATAAGGAAGGTGCCGCAGCCCCGTAATCATCTTAGTCGCTCTCTTTTGCACCTTTTCCATTTCCATTATGTCTTTTTTGAGAAGCAGCAACCAGAACTGGACACAATACTCCAGGTGTGGACTTACCATAGATTTGTACAACGGCATTATAATACTAGCCGTTTTGTTCTCAATACCCTTCCTAATGATCCCAAGCATAGAATTGGCCTTCTTCACTGCCGCCGCACTTGGGTCGACACTTTCATCGACCTGTCCACCACCACCCCAAGATCTCTCTCCTGATCTGTCACAGACAGCTCAGAACCCATCAGCCTATATCTAAAGTTTTGATTTTTTGCCCCAATGTGCATGACTTTACACTTACTGACATTGAAGCGCATCTGCCATTTTGCTGCCCATTCTGCCAGTCTGGAGAGATCCATTTCTAAAATTAGGAGGTTGCACATACACATCATGGCGTGTACCCTGTAATGGATTTTTCCTCCAGAAACTTGTCCAATCCCCTTTTAAAGGCATCCAGGCTAGACACCATCACCACATCCTGTGGCAAGGAGTTCCACAGACCGACCACACGACAAGTAAAGAAATATTTTCTTTTGTCTATTCTAACTCTCCCAACACTCAATTTGAGTGGATGTCCCCTGGTTCTGGTGTTATGTGAGAGTGTAAAGAGCATCTCCCTATCCACTCTGTCCATCCCCTGCATAATTTTGTATGTCTCAATCCATGGGTGGAATGTGCGGCTGGCCTTATTGGGGGGCGCAAACCGGTTTAGCCACATTGACATCTCCAGGCCCAGAGGCATCGGGTCATACATCTCTTTCACACGGGGAACTCTTCCCAAGCACGAGCAGGCTGGCTGAACATTCGCACTCATCGGCCCAGGGTCCGCGGGGAGCCAGTCCTGCTGAGCTAGGCAGGAAAAAGGCGTGAGCCGGCAGGCCAGGCCAAAATGTGGCCGCTTTCGTCACACTCTGCTGGGATGGTCACTGAGGGACGCGGGAGATACAAGGTCAGCATTTCGAGCAGCGGGAGGAGTGTGGCTCTCCGAAGAAGTCGGCCATATGGGTCAGAGGTCTTCTTTGGCACAGAAGAGGTGGGAATCCTGCCTCCTCCCTTGGCCAGCAAACCCAACGAGCAAGCAAGCAAAATCAGAACTTCCTCACCGGTTCACAAGAGCTTTGAACGGGTCGGTTTTGCACAGTCTGTGGGCCACGTGCTGTACATATAGAGCAGGGGTGCCCAAAACCCGGCCCTGGGGCCACTTGCGGCCCTCGAGGCTTCTCAATGCGGCCCTCAGGGAGCTCCCAGTCTCCAATGAGCCTTTGGCCCTCCGGAGATTTGTTGGCGCCCACACTGGCCCGATGCAACTGAGAGCAGGGCAACTGTTTGACTTCTCAGTGAGCTGTGGGATGAAGGCTTCCTCCACTGCTTGCTGTTTCACGTCTGTGATGCAGTAGCAGCAGCAAAGGAAAGGCCAGCCTTGCTTTGTGCAAGGCCTTTTATAGGCCTTGAGCTATTGCAAGACCTTCATTCATTCATATAAGTTCATCTTTAATATATTCATTTATGTAGACGTATGTAAATTTATTCAAATTTGAAATGTAAATTAATTCTTCCCCCCCCCCGGCCCCTGACACAGTGTCAGAGAGACAATGTGGCCCTCCTGTCAAAAACTTTGGACACCCCTGGTATAGAGGGCTCCTTTCCTTCAACCCTTGCTAACCGGGCCAAGCGAGGTCCTCTTCTATCTAGCAGGGGGAGAGCAACTGTCCCTCTTCACCTCCACCATCTTTACTACTGCCAGTTGCTGATGTCCCTTCTGTATTTTTTTTTTAAAGATTGTGAGCCCTTTTGGGGCAGGGGAACATTTATTTATGTCACCATGTAAACTGCTCTGTGAGCTACTCCTGCTGAAAAGCAGCACAGTAGGCCCTTCTTATCTGTGGGCTAAACATCCACGGATTTTAATATTCGTGGACATCCAAGGATTTTGATACCCAAGTCTGCAAATTGAGGGCGTTAAGAGGACACCGCCTCCCCGGACCTCAGAAGGCCTCCCGGACACAACTAAAAGATACTTCCAATTCACCGGTGTGAACTGGAAGTGACGTCCAGTAGCATTCAGGCTGGGCATGGCCCCCAGGTAAATAACTGTGGCATGGCACTGCCCGCCCGCCCCGTGGATTTCATTATCGGCAGAAATTGGTATCTACGGGGGGTCCTGGAACGGATGGCATCTTGCCTGGATGCCTTTAAGACGGGATTGGACAAATGTCTGGAGGAAAAGTTCATTACGTGTTGAACCTACGTGTTGGTTCATTGGTGCAACACGTAATGAAAAATTCATTACGTGTTGCACAGACCTACGAAAAGTCATGGTAGGTCTGTGCAAGCTCTTGGTTCTAGAGGCAGGCTGCCCCGATTGCCAGATGCAGGGGAGGGCACCAGGACGCAGGTTGTGCCTGTTGTCTTGTGTGCTCCCTGGGGCATTTGATGGGCCACTGTGAGATGCAGGAAGCTGGAGTAGATGGGCCTTTGGCCTGATCCAGCAGGGATGTTCTTAGATAGATAGGTGCTAGATAGGCGCTAGATAGGTGTTAAATAGGTGCTATATAGGTGTTAGATAGGCGTTAGATAGGTGCTGTATAGGTGTCAGATAGGTGCTAGATAGGTACTAAATAGGTGTTATGTAGGTGTTAGATAGGCACTAGATAGGTGCTAGAAAGCCTATATAGATGCTATATAGGTGCCATATAGGCACTAGATAGGTGCTAGATAGGTGTTAGATCGGCGCTATATAGGCGCTATGTAAGTGTTAAATAGGCACTAGATAGGTGCTAGATAGGTGCTAGATACACACTAGATAGGTGTTAGATAGGTGCTGCATAAGAACTAGATAGGCATTATATAGGTGTTAGACAGGCGCTGTATAGGTGTTAAATAGGCGCTATATAGGCGTTAAATAGGTGTTATGTAGATGTCAGATGGGCACTACATAGGTGCTAGAAAGGTGCTATATAGGTGTTAAATAGGCACTAGATAGGCATTATATAGGTGCTAGATAGGTGCTAGATAGGCGCTAGATAGGTGTTAGATAGGCGCTAGATGCACGCTAGATAGGTGTTAGTAGGCGCTAGATAGGTGCTAGAAAGGTGCTGCATAAGAACTAGATAGGCATTATATAGGTGTTAGATAGGCGCTAGATAGGTGTTAGACAGATGTTAAATCTGCACTTTCAATATGAGCAAATACTACCTGCATCACAGTGATATGTTTTACTTTTGCAGGATTGCAGGTCTGTGTATTGCACTGTTGTGCAAATGAAAGGATCTGTTGCATGTTATTTCTATGTAGACAAATACATTTTCCATGGCATGCAGAGATGCATTTATTCTGTGCCAATTATTGTTACCTGGTTTTACAGATAATGAATGCATCTTTCAAAAAAAAAAACCCACATTATTTTCTCTTCATGAAATTTCGGGGAGTTTCGGTATTTGATGTTTCTCCAGACTTATCCTTTCATTTAGCCCACCAGTAGAGATACCTGACATCATTACTACCCTTGAAAAAAATAGTCGCCCCCCCCCACCTCTAGAATCCTGGTTGCGGGCCTGATTCCAACTCAATGCTTCTAAACAAACAGGCTTTGGGAACACAAAGGCACGCTCCATCCACAAATATGAGAATTCTACCCTTGCTGCCAACATCAGGTTGGTGCTGTTAAATAAAAACACTGCAACACACCTGATGCGAGCTTTGGGTGCATGGAAAATATACTTTGGAAAGATTGTCCTGGGGGGAAAAAAAAAATCACCAACCCCAAACCCCAGTGTCGGCCCTGGGTTTGGGGCTCCTTTCCGTGCAAGCTTCAGGCAGACACAGGAAGGGGATTTAAAAGGTTTGCACTCCGGGTTATGGCTAAAAGGGGCTGGGGTCTTAACTCTGGTAGTTTCCAGACCCTGCCAGCCCAAAGGACACGGGAGGAGAAAATGCAACAGGCTCCTTAGCTTGCAAAATGAAAAGAAATGAATATTTTTAAGCATTTCACAGAATCATTACGTTTCAAAGCTGCTAAAGAGACTGGGTGCACAATCCTAACCAGGCCTACTCAGAAGTAAGTCCTGTTTGGTTCAATGGGGCTTACTCTCAGGAAAGTGTGGCTAGGATTGCAGCCAAAGGCAAGGAAAATGAAGCCACCATCCGAGATGCAGCCTTCCTTAGTCAGAGGCAAGATCTGGGTCTAACCAACATGGGACGAGCATCTCCAAGCCAAATCCCCATGAGGTCCATTCACTCCTCACCACGGGCCAGCTCTTTGCTCATCACTGCCCCATCGACTGGATGGAAGCAGAGAACGGGGCCTTTGTGGTGGTAGCCCAAGACATGAGCACGCTTTAGAAAGGCTCCTTGGCTGTGCATGTTTCCAGGTGTTCTCAAAAAGACATTTTAATAATTTCTTCCAGCTTTTAATGGGCTCCTACTTGGGTACTTCCAGGGCAGAATTCCAGACCCTCACAAGTCCCTAAGCTCCGGCACCTCTCTTTGTGGAAACTCAAAAGTGCCGGAGCAGAGAAGTCAGCAAACCCAGAAACTTTTAAACTTTCCCCGTCGCCACCGATGCAAGCAAGCAACCCAGAGCAGCCCAGATCAGCCAAGCGAGGACGGGCTCCTGCTTTCCCACCGCTGAACTCTCTCGGCAAATGGGAGGATCCCTCCAGCAGGGACATCCGTCTGCGCATTGCTATGCGATGAAGCAAGGCAGGGTCCCATGCCCAGAGTCCGTCCAGGGAGAGCAATGAGATTAAAACGAGCAGAGCAGAGCTATCTACTTCCAGCGCACTGGCCCTTGCTCCGGGGAACATGTAGAGCCAGCCAGAGTTTTCCTACAGGGATCGGAAAGTACCAAGAGAGGGACAGCCTGGTAGAGGTGGGAGGGGATGGTTGACCCTCACCCGACTGCAGCCATGGGGAACTTGTGGAGGGAAAGGACAGGGAGGCTTCTGGGTCAGAGCACAGTGGGACACATGCCCTGGGATGCTTCTTGCCAACGAGCTGAGTAATCATTTGTCCCATACAAAACGATCACAAACTAGGCTAGGATCAGGCCCCTCCCACTTGGGAAAGTTCCTTTTCCATCGTTTCACACATACCGGAGTTTCGAGCCGGAGTGGAGAGTCTGGTTTGCTCGGCTGCTTGGATCTGGGCTGCCTCAAGAGGTGGCGCAGACCCAAGTAGCCCCATTGGGGCCGCTGCGGCTTTACCCAGGGTAAGGGGTCGCGATTCCCCTTGC
The DNA here is from genome assembly GCF_035046505.1 of Tiliqua scincoides. Taxonomy (NCBI): domain Eukaryota; kingdom Metazoa; phylum Chordata; class Lepidosauria; order Squamata; family Scincidae; genus Tiliqua; species Tiliqua scincoides. Next base: position 4,370,347 of record NC_089835.1, read on the forward strand.
CCTGGGCTGAGCCACTTTCGGGCCCAATCCTGCTCTGGATGTGGGACAGGCCTGCCAGCCTGTCTGCTCCCCAGCAGTTTGGGATCGGGCTACCTGTCTATATAAGGTTTGATGCGAGTTCAAGGTGAATCATGGGCAGTCCAATCCCTCCTATTCTCTGAATGCAACCACAATGAAGAGTGCCTGTTGGCCTGCATCTGTGCCATCATCAATACACCTCCCCAAGAAGCAGGGCTGCTTCTTCTCTAGATAGTTTTGGTTGCAAAGTCCAAGGCTGGATGTATACATGTATAAATACATTTATGTCTGCATAAGAACATTAGAACATAAGAACAGCCCCACTGGATCAGGCCATAGGCCCATCTAGTCCAGCTTCCCATATCTCACAGCGGCCCACCAAATGCCCCAGGGAGCACACCAGATAACAAGAGACCTCATCCTGGTGCCCTCCCTTGCATCTGGCCTTCTGACATAACCCATTTCTAAAATCAGGAGGTTGCACATACACATCATGGCTTGTAACCCGTAATGGGTTTTTCCTCCAGAAACTTGTCCAATCCCCTTTTAAAGGCGTCCAGGCCAGACGCCATCACCACATCCTATGGCGAGGAGTTCCACAGACCAACCACACGCTGAGTAAAGAAATATTTTCTTTTGTCTGTTCTAACTCTCTCAACACTCATTCTGAGTGGATGTCCCCTGGTTCTGGTGTTATGTGAGAGTGTAAAGAGCATCTCTCTATCCATTATGTCCGTCCCCTGCATAATTTTGTATGTCTCAATCTCAGGCGCCTCTTTTCTAGGCCGAAGAGGCCCATTGCTCCCACGTAACAAAAGGTATATTCAAGGCATATATTTCTACAATGGCCGTCTGTTTGAAAACTTGGAAAGCCTACCTTAACCACAGCAGTGAACGTAGACAACGTCTCACAATTCCTGTTGCTCTTGGACATCTTGTGTCAATATCAAATCAGCCATGCTACTTACAGCTCCAAGACCGCAAGTAAACAGAAGGCCTTGCAATCAAAATCCTCTCTGCCAAACCATCTCAGATCCGAGAGCACCCCCCAGGGTGGAAACAACCCACAACCACAACAAAGCCTCTTCGGAGACAGCCAGCCAAGTCGCAAAGCCACATATACAAGCAAAGAGATTTTTCTCCTCCTAGACTTGCCTTTGGGAGAAGAAGGTCTGTGGTGGATGCGAAAAGGTAGTCAGGGATGGAGGCAGGCAAGAAAGAATGGACATTCCTTTTTGGTAGGAAATTTCAAAATGTTAAGGAGCCAGCACCAGTAAGGCCCTGTTCTAAAGGTTGACCTCACGTCCCCAGAAGAAGGGAAGGAGCACAGACACTTGAGAATGGGTAGGGGAGTGCAGGAGAAGACAGCCCCCAAATGGACAGGATCCACTGACACCCCTTGGCCACACACCCTCCATCATTGGGCATCTCCCGTCTTACAAGAAACAGACACAGAGCGAACGGAATGCAAGACATACCTGAGCATGTGCAAAGTGACCTGTCTCAGTTCGGAAATTAAGCACTGCCCACCCCTCCTGTGAACGCGTTCTGAGAGCAGGCACCAATAACGCAATCCTACGCGGGCTTACTCAGAAGTAAGTGCTATTATGTCCAGCCAGGCTTACTCCCAGGAAAAGTGTCAAAGTACAGTTTGTCTCCCCCGTCTTGGAATTTTAAAGAAGTTTACTGCTTTGGGTGGTGATCTCATTGGGCTGCCAGTTGGCATCCTTCAGTCTTGGAAGACTGTGGTATCGTGCTCTGAACGGTGGTTCTGGAACAGAGTGTCCTCTCCAGTGTGCAAAGCCTGGGTAAAGTAGGTATGAAGGATAGGCTGTTACCCATGCAGCAAATCCCCCCTCTCCACGTCGCTGAAATGGTCCAATGGAAAGGCAGAGGCCAATACGGTTGGTTCCAGCGGCGTCGCAGGAGTTGCCAGAACGGGACTGTGTTCAGCCATGAACTGCCGCAGGGACTCCGGCTCCGGATTTTGCCTGGAGGTTGACTCCTGAAGCCTTTTCCAGAACTGGATGTAGCCACAAGGCAGTGGAGGTTTGGGATCAGAGTTTTCCTTCTCTCAGATGAGCTGCCTTCCCAGGCTGACGGGTCCCATCTACCCGGTGGCTGTTTAGTCGCCACAAGTACGGCCAAGCTGAGGGCCTATTCTTATCCCCAGCCCCCAGGGGGTTGGGCTGCCAACTGGCTGCCTTACACACAGGGTGGGGTCAGAAATCACCCAAGTCAGACACTTGCCAAGGGGCTCATAGTCTCCCCAGGGGCTCAAGGCCCCTCCCCCATGTATGCAGTGATGGCAAGACTTGTGCTGCTGTTTACCTTCTCCCACCCTCCCCCTCTGGAATTTGTGGTGACAACGGAGAGCCAGGATGATGTCGTGATTTAGGAGTTGGGCTTAGACCTGGAAGATCCAGGTTCAAATCCCTGCTTAGCCATGAAGCTTCCTGGGTGATCTTGGACCAGTCTCTCTCTCTCTCTCTCTCTGCCTTGTTTACCTCACAGGGTTGTTGTGAGAACAAGAAAAGGGGAGGAACCATGTACACCACCCCAAGGAGTCTTCTACTCATTGGAAGAAAGTTGGTTGGTTGGTTGGTTGGTTGGTTGGTTGACAGACAGACAGACAGACAGACAGACAGACAGATAGATAGATAGATAGATAGATAGATAGATAGATAGATAGATAGATAGATAGATAGATAGATATCGGAGGGACAGACAGACAGACAGACAGACAGACAGACAGACAGACAGACAGACAGACAAGGAAGGAAGGAAGGAAGGAAGGAAGGGATAGATAGATAGATAGATAGATAGATAGATAGATAGATAGATAGATAGATAGATAGATAGATAGATAGATAGATAGATAGATAGATAGATAGATAGATAGATAGATATGGGACAGACAGACAGACAGACAGACAGATAGATAGATAGATAGATAGATAGATAGATAGATAGATAGATAGATAGATAGATAGATATGGGACAGACAGACAGACAGACAGACAGACAGACAGATAGATAGATAGATAGATAGATAGATAGATAGATAGATAGATAGATAGATAGATAGATAGATAGATATGGGACAGACAGACAGACAGACAGACAGACAGACAGACAGACAGATAGATAGATAGATAGATAGATAGATAGATAGATAGATAGATAGATAGATAGATAGATAGATAGATAGGGCTTCCTCACCTTGGGCTTCAATCCTATGTATACTTTGTGCAAAACACAGAGGACTTACTTCTGAGCAAACTCATACAGGGCTGCACTGCTGGCACTCTGGGAGCAGTTCTAGCGGACCCTTTACCTGCCCCGCCTTCACAAAAAGTCACACAAAGCAGTCACACCTGGAAGCTGAACGCAGGGCCGGTGAGCAAGTCAGGTCTCCACCTAGCTACTCTCTTCATGCCTTCAACTTCAGGGCATTTACGCACACAAGCTTAACTCGACTTTTATTTTTTAAAACCAGAACAATCCTACTGCATGGACCAGGTAGGGGAGGTGTGTTGGCGACGACACCAGCGCTGGCCGGTAGGTGCTCATCACAGTCAGTTCCCCCATTGCTGGGGGAACAGGATTTGCTATAGTACAACCCTGAAATCATGCCCCAAACACACAGGAACTTTTTTCCACAGCTCAGTCCAAGTCAGGGGGAAAAAAATAATAAAGCCTACATGTGTTTGAAGCAAGCGAAGGTGAAATCCAACATTGTCTGACTCACTGAAATTTATGCCTGCCAACATGTGCAAGGCTGGTCTCAACCAAAAGGAGTATACACAACTGCTCGGGGGGGGGGGGATTCTAAGTCCCCAGGTTAAGAAAGGGGGGCATACACTCCACCCCGAATCCTGTGAACAGCAGAACCTGAAATGCATTTGGAGCTGTGGAGAATGTTCTCAACTGGGCCAGTTTTCCCTTTACTCCATACAAGTCAATGGCGCAAAGAGTCCAATCACTTGTATGGAGCAGGAAAAGGGGGTCACAACTGAAAAATGTGTGTTGGGGGGGGCAGGCGTAGCGACATACCATTCCTCCCAGGCCTTCTCGTCCAAAAGGCTCAGAGGGCGTGGCGTGTTGTCACCCCACCTGCACAAACACACACACAGAGTTGGCAACTCAATTTCCTTCCCTGGTCTCCATTCAGTTGGATGGGGCAGGACAACAGGGGAGAACCTTGGCAAGGGAAAAGTCACTGCCCCCCAACTCCGGCTTTAAGTCGATGCTCCCAAATGGGCCCTACGCTTAAGGGCACCCCACGCTCTGGTCATCTACTGTTGTGTGCCATTTTCCATAAGAACGCGCTTAGATCCATGGGATCCATTCATTCCAATGCACTTTTCAAGCGCACATTTTGATTGCTTTTTATTCTACCACAGAGAGATCAAGTCTAGAATACATTTAATTTCTGCCTCTGAGATTCTGCAGCCCTCGACTGTGTGCTTGCGGCCCGGCCAAAAATGTCTCCCATTGTGCCTCGCAGCTCCGAACGCCAGCCCTGCACAGAGAAGAATCAAATCTGTCTTAGTTTTGGACCCTGAAATGGCGTGAGCTCGATCCCGGCCTTGTCAGTAAATACTCTCAACCACACATCATGTACACAAACCTCCACCCGTCTCTTCCACTGAATCCTTGGGGTGGAAGAATGTCAAGTATGTTTTGATCCCCCTCTCTCCATCCCCCTTGGATGCAAAGAAACAAACAGAGGGCCAGCTTGTTAAGTGCTTGTTAAGAGGATAAATCCACACACTGCAGACCCCGTGGAAGTCCTTGGGGCCTTGGTCGCCCCCCATCTCCTAACAGGATCTTTTCAAGCCGAAAAGGGCAGCCAGAACCACTTTGAAAGGAGGGCCGGACAAATTCACGGAGGCGCAGAAGAGGCAGGGTGGCTACGCAGAACCTCCACCTCTTGTGGCAGTCTACCTCTGCAAAACCATTGCTGGGGAGGACTGACCTCCTGAGGGGTGCTAGCTTTCATGCCCCGATTGTGGGTTTCTGGCTGGCCCCGTTGGGCACAGGCTAGCTGGAGTGTGGGTCTGATTGAGCTGGGCTCACCTTACGTTCTTAGAAAGTATTTAATATATCCACACACAGGGCCGGCCTTAGGAGCTGTGGGGCCAAATAGGAAACAAATAGGAACCAGGCTCCAGGTTCATAGCCAAGTTCTGCAGAAACTTAGAGACAGAAATATTTATTCTAGGCCTGATATTTGGAAAGCACTCAACATGCGCGCTTAAAAAAGGCATGTTGAGTTAATGGACCAAATAGATCTCGGCACATTTTGAGATAAATTGCATACAAGACTAGAGCAGATTATCCAAGCGCTGGGGGCCCACGGGCGCGGAAGCAACTGGTCCAACTGGCTTCAAGCCAGCCCTGTCCGTGCAGAAAGAGCAAGACTATAAGTGGCTTCGTACCCATGACAGTGAAAGCGAGCCTCCATGTAAAGAGGCAGTATACCTCTGAATGCCAGGTGCTGGGGACAAGCAGAAGGGCTCTGCACAGTCCCTGGAAAAAGAGCACCGGATGCCTCTGGAAGCCCGCAAGACCACAAGAGGCCTGCATCCTGGTGCCCTCCCTTGAATCTGGCATTCTGAGCTACCCCACTTTGAAAATCAGGAGCTTGCAGGTACCCACTGCACTTGCCACCCGTGATGGCCTTCTTGAGAAATGTGCCCAATCCCCTTTGAAAGGCACCCAGGCCAGATGCAACCACCACATCCTGTGGCAAGGAGTTCCACAGACTAATCACACGCTGGGCGAAGGCGTATTTCCTCGGGTGTTTTCTCCCAGCATGTCCTAACTCTCTGTCCTAAATCTCCAAACATGTATGTATGTGTGTGAGTGCCATACACACATACCTACACATGGTATATCCTTATATAAGAACAGTCAGTGAACGGCACTTTCCACTCTGTTTCCCCGGCACGGATGGAAAAATATTCCTGATTCCATGAGAGAGAGAGAGAGAGAGAGAGAGAGAGAGAGAGAGAGAGGACCAACTCGGCGTGAACTGGGACAGCCCGAAAGAAAATCTCCTTCCCTTCCCCGATCATGTTACCACCCTCTGCCAACCCCCAAGAAGACCAGCTCACACACAATAGTGTTACCACTATTGGTCACCCCAATAGTGACCAGCTCACACACACACACACCCTCGACAAAGTGCTAAAATACGGCCGCTTCGCAAAAGCACAACTTTGGCTTGGAAAATAAGCCAGGCCGTGCCCAGATCGGTAAGCCTCGCTCCAAGGAGTCCATCTGCCCATAAATAAAAGTGAACTTTCCCCTTTTATTTGGGTTTAACCAAAACAAAAAACATTCAAAGCAATCTCTAGCGTGGGTGGTCCAAACACGGAGATGGGGGAACAGCGGAGGGAGTGGGACCACCAGGTTTTCCCCCTGCCTTGAATCGGATTATCTCGCTCACTGAAACCAATGAGACTTTCATGCGCTTTCTGTCCCAAAATGCCATGGGGCGGGGGGGGGGAGAATAAATGACACCCTCAGTTTGGGAGAACCCCCTACCAATAAGGTTAAAATTATCCAGCTGCCACTGTTATCAACAGGTAGTTCTGATGACTGTAATTAAGAAGTTTGATATCTTGATTTTTAACAGCAAAAAGTTCACCAAGTGGTTTACGGAGAAAATCAAAGCCCGCAGTGTCAGGTCTCAGTATATGGCAGGCCACAGAGGCTCTGAGCATGTGCAGAGTGATTTTTCCCCCCCTAACCCACTGAGAGCCCAATCCTATGCAAGGCTTTACTCCCAGGAAAGTGTGTATAGGATTGCAGCCTGAATCAGGAGAAAAACTCACATGCCGTCCACATAACTGAGGGTGGCTTGGCTTCCCAGATAGGGGAGACTTCTGAGATGCCTTGTGCTACTTCAGGCTATATCACATGCTATAGCCCCCAGTTTTGGAGAGCCCCCCCTTCCATAAGGTTAAAATTATCCAGCTGCCACTGTTATCAACAGGTATCTACGACGACTATAATTTATATATCACTTTTCAACAACAAAGGCAAAAGTTCACAAAGTGGTTTACGGAGAAAATCACAGCCCACAACATCAGGTCTCAGAACATGTCAGGCAGCAGAGCCTCTGAGCATGTGCAGAGTGTTTTTATTTATTTATTTATTTATTTATTTATTTATTTATTTTTATTCCAACTCACTGAATCAAGAGAAAAACCACATACCCCCCACATAACTGAGAGCGGCTAGGCTTCCCAGAGAGACTTCTGAGATGCCTTGTGCTACTTCAGGCTATATCACATACTATAGCCCCCAGTTTGGGAGAGCCCCCCCTTCCATAAGGTTAAAATTATCCAGCTGCCACTGTTATCAACAGGTATCTACGATGACTATAATTTATAGATCACTTTTCAACAACAAAGGCAAAAGTTCACAAAGTGGTTTACGGAGAAAATCACAGCCCACAATGTCAGGTCTCGGAACACGTCAGGCAGCAGAGCCTCTGAGCATGTGCAGAGTGTTTTTATTTATTTATTTATTTATTTATTTATTTATTTATTTATTTATATTCCAACTCACTGAATCAAGAGAAAAACCACATACCCCCCACATAACTGAGAGCGGTTAGGCTTCCCAGAGAGACTTCTGAGACGCCTTGTGCTACTTCAGGCTATATCACATACTATAGCCCCCAGTTTGGGAGAGCCCCCCCTTCCATAAGGTTAAAATTATCCAGCTGCCACTGTTATCAACAGGTATCTACGACGACTATAATTTATAGATCACTTTTCAACAACAAAGGCAAAAGTTCACAAAGTGGTTTACGGAGAAAATCACAGCCCACAATGTCAGGTCTCGGAACACGTCAGGCAGCAGAGCCTCTGAGCATGTGCAGAGTGTTTTTATTTATTTATTTATTTATTTTTATTCCAACCCACTGAATCAAGAGAAAAACCACATACCCCCCACATAACTGAGAGCGGTTTATTCCAACTCACTGAATCAAGAGAAAAACTACATACCCCCCACATAACTGAGAGCGGCTAGGCTTCCCGGAGAGACTTCAGAGATGCCTTGTGCAAATTTAGGCTCTATTGCCTGCTTTTTAAACAGAGCAACTTCTCAAAAGTTTTTGAAATGGAAGCACGCCTACCTTTTCTCCTTGGCAGTCCTTGGATCCAGGACTGGGAAGCAGGCAGGGTTGTCTGAGGAGGGGTGTGTGTGGGGGGCGGTGCCAGTCTATGCTTTAAAATGTGATCTAGAGGGGGGAGGGCAGAGAGAGAGGGGGGTCAATACGTTGGGAAGGGGGAGACAGGGGGGACCTAAGGGTGGCTGAAAGAGGTTTTCCCAGGAGGAAGAGGAGTTCTCCACAGGCAAGTTAGAGATGCAGGAAGGAGAGGAGGGCTAGCAGAGGTGGAGATCAGAGGTGGACGCCCCCGGCCCCAAGAGATCTAGGGCTGGAGAGCGCTGCCCAAGGGCTGGCGGTGATCTGCTTACACCTGGGACAAAAGTCAGTGCCGGGAGTTCTGCAGACCCAAGTTGCAAGGGGGATCGCAGCGAGGGGGGGTGGGAAGAGAACGGGGCTTGCGGTCCTTACCTGGGAGTAAAGCCCATTGACTTGAGCGGGGCTTACTTCTGAGTAGACGCGCCTAGGCTTGGGATGGAGGCAGAGGGATGAGGAGGAGAGGGACAAAGGGGGGCTGGGAGAGGGGGAAGGAATGCACCGGGGAGAGGGAGTGGGGCTGGCCGGAGGGGGCGTGCGGGGCAGGGGGGGCGCCGGTCCCAGCCAGCCGCCGATCCAGGGGGGTCTGCCCGGGCTGGGGGGTGCCCCGATCGCGCCTCCTGCCGCCGGTCCTGCTCTCTCCTCCCCGCGCAGATGCGGGTAAGGGAGCCCTCCCGGCTCCTCCTCCGCCTCCTCCCCCGTTCAGATCCATCGATCCTCCACTCCGCCCCCTCCAGGGGCTTGCCAAGGGTCAGCCCCCTCCTGGGCAGCGGGGGGGGGGGGGGTTGGGTCCCCGCCACGTGGGAAAGAAGGGGAAGCCAAGGACCACCCACCCTTGGGCTCAGCTGCGCCCCTTTCCCTGCAGGGGCCAGGCTGGGTCCTTCTCTAGGCGCTGGTCCTTGCGCTTTCCTGGAGCGCGAGACGCGTCGGTTGCTGGGCGTGCAAATAGGGATGAGGGGAGATCCGAGCCTGTTCCGCCAGAGGAGCTGGTAGGGCGGCCAGGTGTCGTAACCTGGCGTGACAGGGGCTGCGATCCTGTCCACACTGACCTGGGAGCAAGCCCCGTTGACTATAGTGGGACTTACTTCTGAGTACACATACACAGGGCTTGGGCTGCAGGCCAGAAAAGACCGCAAAAGAGGACAAGGCAACCCTTCCCCTCCCCCAAATGTAGGACGTCCAATAAAAATGTAGGACAAAATAAAAGCTAAAAACACTCCTTTATTGGTTTCATGTGGCTAATTTAAACACCATATTACTTATGATATGGATGGATGATGGCCGGATCCCAAAGGATCTCCTCTATGGAGAACTCGTGCAAGGAAAGCGCCCTACAGGTAGACCACAGCTGCAATACAAGGACATCTGCAAGAGGGATCTGAAGGCCTTAGGAGTGGACCTCAACAAGTGGGAAACCCTGGCCTCTGAGCGGCCCGCTTGGAGGCAGGCTGTGCAGCATGGCCTTTCCCAGTTTGAAGAGACACTTGGCCAACAGTCTGAGGCAAAGAGGCAAAGAAGGAAGGCCCATAGCCAGGGAGACAGACCAGGGACAGACTGCACTTGCTCCCGGTGTGGAAGGGATTGTCACTCCCGGATTGGCCTTTTCAGCCACACTAGACGCTGTGCCAGAACCACCTTTCAGAGCGCGATACCATAGTCTTTCGAGACTGAAGGTTGCCAATACAATACAATTACTTATAGCTTTAAATTTAATATTATAAATAAATTTAATAGCCGCCTTGGGTGCCCTTCGGGGAGAAAGGTGGAATATAAATCTAATAAATAAATAGATATTACATATAATCTCTTAAGGACCAGAAGGCTCTGCACTACCTGCTCACAGGCAAAAGGAGGGCATTTAAGTTTTTTTCCCAGGACACGAGGCTATAAAAGAGGACACGTCCTGGGAAAAGAGGACGTCTGGTCACCCTGATCAGGGAAGACAAACAGGGGTGTGTGTGTCAGTTGTCAGCTCATCTGGGCCCAGCAGGCACCTGCATGGGGAAGGCAAGTGCGCCTTTTTGCGGTTGGCTTTAAAAAAGCCAAGGTGCCTCGAAATGTTGTTTGGTTCAGGTGTACCACAGGCTTGGGACTGTGGGCTGCAAGTCTGGTGTACGGTTGTCTCCCTCCCCCCTGTCACTGGGTCCAACTTTCACTTTTCACAGGGCTTCTGGGGCGAAGCAACAAAAATTGCCACCCCTCTTCTCCCGCCCCCTCCCAAATTATTTTTCCGCAAACAAGAAAATCTAGCAGTGATTGGGCAATCCTAACCTGGCGCATGGCGCAGCCGGGCCAACGCTGGTTAGGAGGAGGCTGGAGGTCTACTTGGGCCAAGGGGACATTTTTCACCTTACACCAGGTAAAGTCCCAGCCTGCTCTATGGAGCTCCTTGGATCTGTGCCAGCTGAATTGCTGGCGCAAATCCAGGAAGCCCAGTGTAAGGCCAGCAGGCCTGGGAAGGGGGTTAGGATAGGGCAAGGCCTGCTCCAGAGATCCCGCCCCCTCCTGGCGCCTTTCCACCTTCTCCCACCCAAAAACTCCCCGCTCCACCTCTGGAATAGTCTCCCACCACTCTCTCCCAGCCCCTGCACCACTTGATGGTATACTTACCTCTACGCCTCCCTGCTGATGTAGCCTACTTGTGTGGTGTCACGAATGTTCTTTAAGGCATGTTCGCCACACCTTCGGCCAGCGCAGGGACCGCTGGCCCGGAGCGTCCAGTTAGAATTTCACGGTGAATTCTTTGTCAAACTTAAGCTTAGCATTATTTACAAGGCCAAGAGAATTTTATTTCCATTTTCCACTGTGCTGAAATTAAACTGGTCATCGTACCCAAAATCATGAGGCAGAGAGTAAAATACGGGCAAGCTCCTCATCCCGGTTTGATGACCGTCCCCAAACGCCCTGACCAGAGAAGAAGGTTTGCAACATTTCCGGAATCTCTCCAGGCTCAGGACTGGCTTGGCCCATTTCCAGCGGAATTGTGACTGTCATGAGTGAATGGAGGGGAATGGAAACCGCATCTCGTGATCTCAACACAACTATAAATCTTAGTCACACACACGCACTCGGACACACACCGCCCTCTGCAAAAATTCCACACCGTCCACAAAAGGATAGGAATGGGGGTTTTCAGTGCAACCGTGAGGCTCTTGTCAGATACACTGCAAGAATTCATTCATTCATTCATTCATTAATACATTAATTCCATTTTAGAGAATTAAGGCACCGCCTTTCTGGTCAGGGACAGCTTGAGGCAGACTGCAGGGGTTTCAGAACAACATGCGGAAGAGCTAACCTGACACCATCAAGAGAATAACACAATGTCGCAGTTTAAAACTGAACACCACTGTTAAGGGAGAGGTAAACATCTCATTCGAGTCCTGCTGGAAGAACCCAGTTCCCCCAATAGAAGTGGATAGAGGCAGTTTGGCTAGAGGCATGTTCTTTTCCCTCTCACGCAACACCAAAACTAGGGGACACCCATTCAGATTGAGTGTTGGGAGGGTTAGAACAGACAAAAGAAAATATTGCTTTGCCTAGGGTGTAATTAGTCTGTGGAACTCTTTGCCACAGGATGTGGTGATGCACCTGGCCAAATATATAGATATAATTTGGCCAAGCATATCACACACATGCTTCAGTACTATAAGTACTTCAGTACTCTCTCTCCTCTCTCTCTCTCTCTCTCTCTCTCTCTCATATTTCAGTACTATATATAAGCATCAAATATATTTATAAATATAGTACTCTATATATGTAGTATTTCAGTACTATATAAAAACATCATATAAAAACAGTACTATATTAAAACATCATATAAAAACATCATATATATATATATATATATATATATATATATATATATATATATATATATATATATATGCTTCAGTACTATTAATATAGTACTCTCTCTCTCTGACTATACCTATATATATAGAATTTCCATACTCTCTCTCTCTCTCTCTCTCTCTCTCTCTCTCTCTCTATATATATATATATATATATATATATATATATATGTTTCAGTACTATTTTTCAATCTAACTGCAAACATAGTCAATTCATTAACAAAAAGTTCATTCATACAAGGACAGTGCAATCCTGTGCATGTTTACTCAGAAGTAAGTCCCACTGTGTCCAAAGGGACACAGAGCCCAATCCTATGCATGTCTGCTCAATACCAAGTCCAATTATGGTCAATGGGACTTACTACTCCCAGATAAGTGTAGCAAGGACTACAGCCTTAGAGCCCTATGCTATGCCTGTCTACTCAGAAGTAAGTCCCATTATAGTCAATGGGACTTACTCCCAGGAAGGTGTGGCCAGGATTTGTAGCCTTATTCTCAGGTTCCTTATGTTTAGATCGGTCACTTCTTTAATCAGGTAACTATGCCGGGATTAAATGCTGAAAAATCTCAGGATTTCACTGCAAGTCTTGTGATTTCATGGTTTAGCCTCTCCCCACAACACACAAGTCTAACCCAGTCATTTTCAACCACTGTGCCGTTGCACATGGGTGTGCCGTAAGTGGTCCACAGGTGTGCCATAGGAATTTGGGAGAAGGTCATTTATTAGTGGGGCCTATGGGGGATGTGAGCCCCCACTGGCAGCATGGTGTGCCTTGTCAATTGTCAAAAGACTGATGGTGTGCCTTGACAATTTAATGCCTTGTCAGTGTGCCATGAGATGAAAAAGGTTGAAAATTGCTGGTCTAACCCATTGACTGCTAAAAACAGAAAGCTCCAGAGGTTTCAATAGTTGAGCGAGGAAAGTTTTAATGCCTGTAGCTTATCACACAAGGGGGAGCGAGAAACAGCGCTGGCCAAAATTCACACTTCTGTGCAACCCTCAAAGGTTCCCCTTTACATCTGGCCACCTGGCAGATTAATGCAAGAAGGAAGGAAAGGATTATGATTCCTTATGATTTTAAGACCTGGCAAGGAGGAGCCAGGTCTTAATTTAAGCCAAAGCTCATTAGCAATTAGCCTCCAAACTTGTTCGCAGGACCCTGGAACGTACATACGGAGTGCTAGCTGAAACAAAAGTGTTTCTGAGCATGCACAGAGTACCGACTCTCATTCACCAAACTGCCCCAATTAGTTCCTAGGCCCTATGGAAGCAAATCTACCCAGCACCTCTGGGTTTTTGTAGAGAAGTTCGAAAATGTTGCTTTATAACCATTCAAACACTGGATGCTGGAGGTGAAATTGACCAGTTATAAGGTGGTTTTATTTCTAAGAGGGCATCACTAGAGACCAAACAGGGTACAGATATATCCTTATGGCCAAATCCTACTATGGCCTTGGAGGTTTGTTTGGTCCCCCCTCCCTGGCAGATCCCGAGGGGTGGGGTGTGGGGGCTCAGGCCGCTAATCTCAGCTAAAACCCACAATTAGGGAAAGGCTGCCAAGTGCAGCCTGGCCAGACTTTGGGAACACTTGTTATGTCTGCCTTGCTGAAAAAGCCACCGACCTGCTCTCCCATGGGCTGGAAGCGAACGCCTTCCCCCCCCTCGTCGCCCCCCTCCCTGTCCCAGCCAGGCATTCTCCATAGCCCTTAATTAGTCCTTTGCTAAGAGGTTCAATCGCTGACCTCTGTTTGGGGATTTCAACTCTGCTGGTCTCTCCGCGGATGAAAGTGACTCTGACCAGGCCTCAAATGAGGCTTGTCGGGGATTTTATTACTGCCCGAGGAGAGGCTGATCCAGCACTGGGCACTCCGCCACACAGCTCTCGCCCACCAGGGCCAGCCTTAGGGCCCAATTGGAGACACTTTTGCTGGTCCCCAGGTTCACAGCCAAGCCAGTAGCATCTCAGAGATATAAGTAGGGTTTATTACAGGCTTTATGGTAGAGCGGAAAGCCAGCCAAATGCGCGCTACCAAATTTTTGCGCTTAAAACTGTGCGCTAATACAGGCTGGGCATCCCTTATCGAAAGCACTTGAGACCCAAAGCATTTTGGATATCAGATTTTTCCGTATTTCGGAATACCTGCCTACACCAAATGAGGTGCCCCAAGTCTCAACACAAAATTCATTTATGTTCCATAATACACACCTTACAACAGTGCTTCCCAAACTTTTTAGCAGCGGGACCCACTTTTTAAAATGACACTCTTATCAGGACCCACCTAGACTTTAAAAAAAAAGTGATCTAGAAAGAAAAATATTTTAAATTACAAGTAATATTTTTATTTACTGTGTTTATTCACAAAAAACTTGATCCGTTTCTCATAATGAAGCAGTCCTAATGAACTTTCCCACATTTCTCCCCAGAAAAATTTAAAAAAATCTGGTTTTTTTAATGCTCTATTAGGGGGCATCAGTTAACGCAGTGTTTCTCAAACTGTGGGTCAGGACCCACTAGGTGGGTCACGAGTCCATTTCAGGTGGGTCCCCATTCATTTCAATATATTAATATATTAAACTTGATGCTCCCGAGGGACGTGACTGCATCTGGGGAAATGTACTTCTAACAAGCAACTATGTATACTCTTTGAACAATGATAGTCAAAGGGGCTTACTCCTGGGTAAGTGTGGGTAGGATTGCAGCCTAGGATTGGGGGAAATTTTCCCTGCTTGATGATGTCACTTCCTGTGGCCCCTGGCAGATTCTTATTCTAAAAAGTGGGTCCCAGTGCTAAATGTGTGGGAACCGCTGGGTTAACCCCTTTCTGCCCAGCCCACAGGTGTACACATTTGACCCCGGTTGTATATATGCAATATAGAGCAGAAATAAGACACCCTATATTTAGGGAGATCAGGGACGTCTCTTGACTTCTTGCCCTCCTTGTGGATTCCTGGGAGGCTCCAGGAAGTCCCAGGGAGAAACAGAGTGCTGGAAGATTCTTTGGTACAGCTTGCCCCAAGGCAGCTGCTGGTGGTCACCTCTCTACAGCCCTCCCCCCCCCAATTCCAGCACTGTTTCCATCATAGCAGTACAATTGGTCGAAAGGGCAGCTCAAAGCATGTGCAGAGTGCCTTGCTTAGTTGTCACTGGGTAACCACCACACAACCTTCATCTATTAAGGATTCAATCTCTGAGCTTTGAAGTCATGAGTCCTGGCTGGGTTTGGAGCTTTCCTTTCCCAATTCCAGGTTGTCTCCCCAGAATGACCTCCACCAAAGGCTTCAGTCCCTCCCCTTCAAATCCAGGATGTGAGAAGGCAGCAGAGCCAAATCTCCTCCATCTTTTATTTACATCAGCCAAACCTGGGTGTTTTTTTTTTTCCCCTCCTGGCTCCAGCCTTGAGCCAGGTGCCGCGTATTTTGGACACGGCGCAAATGCCCTCTTAAGCACTTCTGCGCATGAAAGCTGGACTGTTTGTGCCGCTCCCAAAGGAAGCCAAACACAGGGGCCGTCCAAAGGAACAGAGGGCCGCTATGTTCGCGGCTGTGCTTCTTGGCGGGAGGAGTGCGGGAATTTGGAAGGGGGGGGAAGGAAAAGGCAAGCAGTGTTCAAAGGTTCCACCGAGCATCTGGTCTGACCTCTCGGGATCCAGAAGTGGGGTTTGCCTGTCAACTTTGTTCGGCTCACAGAGCTCACAGTTGCTAAAAAGATTTTAGACCAGCTTCTGAGACTGGACCAGTGTGCGATTAGCCTGTGGAACACCTCGCCACAGGATGCGGTGACAGCATCTGGCCTGGATGCTTTGAAAAGGGATTGGACAGATTTCTGGAGGAAAAGTCCATCCCAGGTGACAAGCTGTGAGGGGCGTGTGAACCTCGTGGTTCCAGGAGTAGCCTAACTCAGAACGCCAGGTGCCAGGGATTGGCAATAGGGTGCCAGTCTCTTGCTGTCTTGTGTGCTCCCTGAAGCATTTGGTGTGCCGCTGTGAGATGCTGGAAGCTGTATTAGATGGGCCTTTGGCCCGATCCAGCAGGGCTCTTCTGATGTTCTTATGAGTACAGTATACGACTGGGGATGGTGATCCAGAAGCCAAGGTCAAGAGCAGAGATCTGAACTGGGGTGATGACCGAGCAGACCGTTGGATTTCCAAAAGTAGCACTCTAGGAGGGGGGCCAGGCAAGGCCCTTTAGAAGGCTGCTCATAGAGTCATAGAGAACCCAGTCTGCACAATAGTTATAAGAAGGGCACCAAAGGCTTCCCATTGGTCCCCACACCACCTGGTCCAGCTAGGCTCCTGAGCTGCAATATCCAACCCTTCCATCACCTGGGTGGTGCTTCAACACAGAAAATGGTTGGCAAAACCTTCAGTCTCAAAAGACTACGGTATACCTGGTAGTCCCAGGAGGTCTCCCATCCAAGTACTAACCAGGCCTGACCCTGCTTAGCTTCCGAGATCATGGTATAAGCCTACAGCACCCGGTATTCCCAGGCGGTCTCCCATCCAAGTACTGACCAGGCCTGACCCTGCTTAGCTTTCGAGATCATGGTATAAGCCTACAGCACCCGGTATTCCCAAGCAGTCTCCCCTCCAAGTACTAACCAGGCCCGACCCTGCTTAGCTTCCGAGATCATGGTAAAAGCCTACAGCGCCCGGTATTCCCAGGCGGTCTCCCATCCAAGTACTAACCAGGCCTGACCCTGCTTAGCTTCTGAGATCATGGTATAAGCCTACAGCGCCCGGTATTCCCAGGCGGTCTCCCATCCAAGTACTGACCAGGCCTGACCCTGCTTAGCTTCCGAGATCATGGTAAAAGCCTACAGCGCCCGGTATTCCCAGGCGGTCTCCCATCCAAGTACTAACCAGGCCTGACCCTGCTTAGCTTCTGAGATCATGGTATAAGCCTACAGCGCCCGGTATTCCCAGGCGGTCTCCCATCCAAGTACTAACCAGGCCTGACCCTGCTTAGCTTCCGAGATCTTGGTAGAAGCCTACAGCACCCGATATTCCCAGGCGGTCTCCCATCCAAGTACTAACCAGGCCTGACCCTGCTTAGCTTCCAAGATCAGACAAGATCAGGCACGTGCAGGGACCAAGGCAATGGCTGTAGCTGTCTGAAAGCTGCCAATCTCCACTCGCACCTCAGTCCTATTTGCATGCCCAGCAACCAACACGTCTTATGACAAAGGAAAGGGCAGACCTGAAAGCAGAGCCTCAAGAATTCACAAGGGCCTACTATTGTCTGGAAACAGAGTTCTAGGGTGGGAAGTGGGGCTGCATTTCCATAGAAAGCTCGAGCAGGCAGGGGGGCTCTCTCTGGTCAAGGGATCCGAGCGGAGATTGCAAGTCAGCCTTGCTGAAGGCAGCCCTGCTCCACGTTCAAGAACAATTTGGTTGGAAGGCTCTCGTCCTTATGCAGAAACCAGCCCATCCATTCCCTCCCTTCAGCACCACAATTAAATATTTGGGTTTATCAGAGCCGATTAGGGACAGCCGCAGCTTGCGCCTGTGGGCGAGGAGGGCTGTGTGGTTGTTGCCGGAGGGCTTCGCCTTGCCTCTGCTGTTGGCAGGGAAAGTCCAGATTTTTACAATTGCTGGTTTGTAAAAAACCCCTTAACCTCCGCGGCTAGGAAGGGGTGGGGAGAGCTGCCCGCCTCTGGGTGGGAACAGGTGGCTGGCACAACAAGCCGCAAGCACCTGCAGGGAAACCGAGTCACAGAAACAAAAAAAAAAAAATTAAAGGGAGACCAAAGGAGCAGATGAACGGACAAAGGGGCCAGCCCTTGCAGGGAAACTGAGGCACAGGAAGACAGAACAAACGCCGGCATTATTCTAGCCAAAAGGAATTTGGAACTGAATCCGTCCTGACTTGGAATTTCAAGAATAATATTTACCATACCAGTTTTTAAAAGATTACAGCGGAGACACACACAAAAATTCCAGGGGGGAAGCCGCAGAGGCCTGGGAAGGGGGGGAGAGAACCGGCCGGGATTGAGGATGAGGCGGCACGCAGGAGGAAGGGCCCCTCTGCTCAGGGTCCCCAAGAGGAATATTATCAGGGGGTACAAAGGTAATTTTGGGCCCCTTCCCTTCCCCATTGGATCAGAAATTGCAATATATAAAACGAAGGAGGCTTACATTAAATGTGAATACCAGTCTTATAATATATGCAAACATTTTCTGACATCCCAAGAAATTTCTGGCTCCCCTCCTTTGGCGAGATCAGAAAATGTCAGAACCCAGGACAATTTGGGGCCTCCTCCTTTAGCTCCCGGGCCCCCTTTTTGACCCCGGGTCTGGGTATGATATACCCCCTGCACCCCCTCTCATGGGTCCTGGCGAGATCAGAAAATATCAGAACCCAGGACAATTTGGGGCCTCCTCCTTTAGCTCCCAGGCCCCCTTTTTGACCCCGGGTCTGGGTATGATATACCCCCTGCACCCCCTCTCATGGATCCTGGAGAGATCAGAAAATATCAGAACCCAGGACAATTTGGGGCCTCCTCCTTTAGCTCCCGGGCCCCCTTTTTGACCCTGGGTCTGGGTATGATATACCCCCTGCACCCCCTCTCATGGGTCCTGGAGAGATCAGAAAATATCAGAACCCAGGACAATTTGGGGCCTCCTCCTTTAGCTCCCGGGCCCCCATTTTGACCCCGGGTCTGGGTACGATATACCCCCTGCACTCCCTCTCATGGGTCCTGGCGAGATCAGAAAATATCAAGACAATTTTGGGGCCCCTCCTTTAGCTCCCAGACCCCTTTTTGGCCCTGGATCTGGGTACAGTTTATCCCCTGCACCCCACTCTCATGGGCCCTGCCTCTGCTTCTCCTCCCCCACCCCAGCTATTCACAGCCATGGACCATTCCTGGAGCCCAACTTTCTCCATTTGATCTCTTGCGGTGCTTCTGCTAGTCTAAATAGGACTTGTGCAAGTCCTATAGGACTTCCTTGGGGGGGTCCGGGCCTTGAGTCAGGGAGGGGGTCTTGTGGACTCTCTGATCCCACAGTATTGGCACTCAGGTACCCCCTCTGTGAGGTGTAAACCTTTTTCCCCCACCCCAGCGGCTTTTCTTTCCATTCCGTCTTAGTGCTTGATGCCCCCAGGCTCGGCTGAGCATCAAACCTTATTGATTGCTGGGGTTTCGTTCTTAGGAAAAGAGGCGCCAGGGCTCAACTCTGCCTGGAACTTCAAGGCCTGTCCCCTCATCCCTCATACGTGGGGCTCTGTTAGTTATTCAAGAGCTCGGGGAATGCCTTCTGCACATGCACAGGGGTGTTTGCCTATCTCATAGGTTCCGTGATTGAGAGCTAGCCCCAGCGGATGGAGCCTGGGGTAGAAACCCACGTCAACGTACGCCCAGAAAGTTCCCTTCCCTCTTCTATTTTAAATATATATTTTAAAATCCTCTTTCGGTGCCGGTGACTCACCCTGTTCCTATTTCCTTTGAACGAGGGCAGGAAATCACACAAGCCAAAAATATGCTAAGATTAGGCCCCCGGCTACAGACAGAATTTCGGTGGGTGGGCGAATTGCCGCCGCCAAGATAACGGTATCTGTTTTATCAGTTGGACTTCACTTCCTTGCTGCCTGTCCTCCTCCAGCCCAGGTCACAGAGCCAGGCTAAAATAAGACTGGCCCAAAGCAGCTCCTGGTCCCTGCTGGACGGTAGAAAGCACTTTGCACATGCTCAGAGACCCTTTATTATAACACACATTGCAAGCTGTGCCCAGCTTGTTCCCTTCTTCAAACTTTGATATATTCATATGGTCTTGATTGTTAAGAACATCAGAAGAGCCCCGCAGGATCAGGCCCAGAGTCCATCTGGACCAGCTTCCTGCATCTCACCGGGGCCCACCAGATGCCTCAGAGACCCCACAAGAGAAATAACTAGCTAAACAAGGATGGAAAAGTTGTTTTCCCCCTTGATCAGTTTCCTGAAACGAACGCAGCAGGCAGAACTTCTACCGGCCCTGCTTTTCACAGCATAAAAAAACACAATACAATTCAATAGGTAAAGCTTCAGAAGATTCACCTATTGAATATTTGCCCTGTAGGAAGGTGTTAAAGGAGCCATGCCATTAAAAAAAAAAAAGAGGGCAGAAATCCAACAGATGATGGTCTTCAGTAACAGGGGGGTGGCAGAAAGATATCGAACAGGTGGTGATTTTTCTGGCACGGGTGACGGGGAAGGGAGGTTGGGAAGGAGACGGACAACACCCACACGAAAAGCTTGGCCTGTTGAATATTTGCACGTTGAGCGGCGTTAAAGGCAGAGCAGTGAGAAAAAAGCTTGGCAGAAATCCAGCAGGTTAAGGTTCCCCCCACCCGGCTCGTTTTAACCACGGATTTGGTTTCCACCACCCAAAACAGCATCTGTCTGTTGCCAGGTTTTGTTTGTCCAGCTTTGAAAAAAAAAGTCTTGTTAGGGCCAGAGAAGAGCTTGCCAACTCATGCAGCGTGAGTCAGTCCTTCCCTGGGCTTCCCCCTCCTCTTTCTGAGCCTCTCCCACCCCCTCCCCAAAAGCTATTTTGCAACCGATGAGTTAACTGACCTTCTTCCCAGAAGGACCGCTTAGACAAGCTGCAACAGGCTTGCGGACATTTTCAGAGCATGTTGCCCTGGGATTCGAGGGTTTGCGGGGAAAGATGTGGGGGGGCACTCATCCCAAGCCCCTCCAAAAGCTGCTTTGCTTGCGGAAATGGCCCAGGGCTGGCCTTAGGAGCTGTGGGGCCCAATTGGAAGCATTTTTGCAGGGCCCCAGGTCCACCACCAAGGTCTGCCGAAGCTTTGAGATAGAAGCCAATTCTAGACATTATGACTGGATGGTCCAATGGAAAGCAGTCAACCTGAGCGCTTAAAAACTGCATGCGAGTCAAGACACCAGCCTGGGCTTGCCTACAAGAGCCATTGTATTCAATGGGGCTGACTCCCGGGAAAGTATGTGTAGGGTGGTGTCACCTGGTGTGGCTCACATCACCCGCACCCTCCTAGCAACGCCAACGCCAGAGGCCGGTCAGCTCTCAAGTACTCAATGGGAAAGATCACGGCTCCATCAGAAGCCGTCAGTTCCTTAGATGCGCCCCTTTCGGGAACTCCTCAACAGCACTTCCCCCCCAGCCCCAAATAACCCCCCACCCCAATGTCTATGCTACCCAGTTCTTTCCAAGGAAAGCGCCCTACAGGTAGACCACAGCTGCGATACAAGGACATCTGCAAGAGGGATCTGAAGGCTTTAGGGATGGACCTCAACAAGTGGGAAACCCTGGCCTCTGAGCGGCCCGCTTGGAGGCAGGCTGTGCAGCATGGCCTTTCCCAGTTTGAAGAGACGCTTGGCCAACAGTCTGAGGCTAAGAGGCAAAGAAGGAAGGCCCACAGCCAGGGAGACAGACCAGGGACAGACTGCACTTGCTCCCGGTGTGGAAGGGATTGTCACTCCCGAATCGGCCTTTTCAGCCACACTAGACGCTATTCCAGAACCACCTTTCAGAGCATGATACCATAGTCTTTCGAGACTGAAGGTTGCCAATATACAGTATCTTCCAACTACTCTCTCATCCAGCGGGTTGTGTCAGGAGATGGGATGTCTGAGTGTCCTGTCATTGCAGGGAGGTGCCAGGCCAGACGTCCACCAGCCTTCCGGAATCTACCGGCTCT
>NC_089835.1:4399600-4448249 GCF_035046505.1 Tiliqua scincoides
CAAGGCCTCCTGGGAATTGTAGTTTAAGAACATAAGAACAGCCCCACTGGATCAGGCCATAGGCCCATCTAGTCCAGCTTCCTGTATCTCACAGCGGCCCACCAAATGCCCCAGGGAGCACACCAGATATGTGATGAAGAGCGGATGGCCCAAAATTAATGTTCTGGGGCAGTGGTTCTCACACAGTTAGCCCCAGGACCCACTTTTTAGAAGGAGAATCAGTCAGGACCCACAGGAAGTGATGTCATGACCGGAAGTGACATCAAGCAGGGATGTTTTTAACCATCCTAGGCTGCAATCCTGCTCACACTTACCCAGGAGTAAGTGCCATTGACTTTCATTGTTCAAAGAACAGACATAGCAGCTTGTTCAAAGTACAGGTCCCCAAATGCAGTCACAGACCATGGTGGCATCAAGTCTAATCTATTAAAAATAGAATCTTGAAGTCAGTAGGGACCCACCTGGAATGGGCTCACGACCCACCTAGTGGGCCCTGGCCCACAGTTTGAGAAACGCTGCTCGGGGAAACTGGAAAGGGGAGCCTTGCCCATCTGCCGCAAGTTCCCAACAACCTCCATTGGAAAGTGAAATCTCCAACCTGACTCAGGTGAGGATTAGCCTTAATTCCCTTGATAGCTTTTGCCTTCTCAGCAGGTCGGTGATCACCTCCATTGACCCAGAAGGGGAGATTCTTCAAGTCTAGCTGGCAGGTTGTTCTTGCGGGGCAGGATTCTCTCACCCTTTCCCCCTTGTGCTCCATCTCGGCTCACGCGCTTTTGCACGTTGGCTTTCACGAGGACCCTGTAGGGCTGCCCACACCTAGTCGATAACAGATAGACCCTCTGCATCCTCAGGCCTTCTAACCAGCCTCATTTCCTGCCTGGATCCGGCCCTGGTGCATTAGCTCTCTCCGATCCGACCAAGACTTCCTGGCACTCGTTCAGGTCTTAATGGCCTCTCTTGGGTCTGCAGCCATCCAAAATCAGCACGGCTCAATATTTCCAGGCCGACAGAGGAATCTAGGGCAAGAGATGACCGCGGGTGGTTGGCAAGGGGGGGATCGTTTCTAGAAAGCTTGGCCCTCTCACTGGAGTCCAGGCCCAGGAGTCCAGGCATCAGGTCAGCTCCTGGCTTCCCTCCCCAACCCCAGCTTCTGAAGGGTGAGCAGGAGTGTCATTGCAACCAGAGTGACACGTAGGAGGCACCGAACTGGTGCCAGCAATTCTGCTGAGGGTCGACAAAGCCAGATCAGGTTCAGCAAAAGAGCAGATCAGGTTCAGCAAAGGAGCAGACCAGGTTCAGCAAAGGAGCAGACCAGCAGACCAACAACAACAACAACAACAACAGTATTTGTTGTTCAGGTTCAGCAAAGGTTCAGCAAAGGAGCAGACCAGGTTCAGCAAAGGAGCAGATCAGGTTCAGCAAAAGAGCAGACCAGGTTCAGCAAAGGAGCAGATCAGGTTCAGCAAAGGAGCAGACCAGCAGACCAGGTTCAGCAAAGGAGCAGGCCAGGTTCAGCAAAGGAGCAGACCAGGTTCAGCAAAAGTCTGTAAGACCTTTTCAGGTCAGGTCTTGGAGAGCAAACCTTATCTTCCTTGTCTTGTTGTAAGGGAAGCCTTATCTTCCTTGGCTGTAGTGATCTGCCTTCCAGATCACCGACATAAGGCAAGAGAGAAACCAGCCACGCAGAGTTAGCCATCCAAGGCTCCAAGCAGGAGATTTGGCAGAGCTGAGGCTCTTACTCCTGGCCAGAAGTCCACACTGCAGGCATAGGACGTGCCCAGCTTTCCAAGCCACAGGAATGCTGAGCCCCCCCCTTCCCGGTTCCAAGATATGTGCGAAAATTCCAGGCTGGCAGGCCCTGAAAGGCGAAAAACCGCACCTGGCTCAGGTAGCTCCTGACCCTCGCACGGCCCCGGCTCCCGGCTCAGCCTGTGCTCTCTGCTTCATTAACTCAAGCTCAGAAGGATCCAGAAAGGGGGGGGGGTGAAAATGTAAAGGACACAGCCCAATTTTGGAGCTGCGGTGAGGGTGTTTTGGCATTCGTGGGAGGAGGGAGGGGCAGGCGGGATGAACCAAAGCTAACCAGGCTCCGTCTAGTTCCCCGCCAGGTTCCCTCGGAAATCCAGCCCCAAAGGCCGGGCCCTTGGAGAGAGGGGACTCTTATTCAGAGTGTGTTTCATGGCATGGCCCCACTCTCCTCCCCTACTTTGGCCTTCTTTGTGGTTGCCTTGGGGCAAGGAACCATCTTCTCCAGGGCCTGGGAGAGGAATTTTCTTCGGGGGGGGGGGGTACAAAGTTTCTTTGGGGCCCCTTTCCCAAGAGGGAGGGGAGGAGGCAAAACGGAATGAGGGCAGGGATGGGGGCAAGGGGAATGGGGTGGGCGGATCGGGGCCCAGAACGGGTGGGATCTGTGGCACCCAAGCCCCCTTTTTGACCCCAGGCCCAGGTACAACGTACTTCCTGCACACACCCCGACCCTCTGATGGGCCCTGATCTTCTCTTCAGTTGTGGCCATGCACATCGAAGGAGCCACAGAAGTCTTTTTGGGGCACAGAAATAGATATTTCATGCCAAATCCAGTGCCTTGACGTGACACGAAGCACAGATCCTCTGTGCAGAATAACTGATCCTCAGCGCCATTTCCCCCTCCTTCCTCCAACGTGTCTATTGTCTAGAACGCAAGCTCCAAAGACCGGTCCCTCCTGTGCCGAAATGCCCACACATCCCTTCCCCTGCTTGCCCCACCTCTATCTGCTTCCCTCTTCCTCCCTTGTCTCCTTGCCGTTCCTATAACAGATCCTCATCCCATTAGGTCAGGGACCTGCCTGAATTTTCACCCTGGCAAAGGGCTGGGCACCTAGCCGGAGCCACAGAAACGCCAACAAAGAAGCCCAGATGGGCACCCATAACCTGCCAAGGTGCCCCTTTTTTGTAGCGGGCTGGTAGGGGGGCACTGCAGGGCGTGCTGCTTGCTTTCGGAGGGACGGAGATCTGACCCTCTCTGGGTGCTGGCCTGGTGCCTCCAGCAAAAGTTGTACACTGCCAAGCTTTCTCAACACATGTTACACAAGTGGCTTGAACAGGGGTAAGCTCCCCCCCACCCCACTTAGAGGGGGCGGGGGGGATCAGCCCCCCAGGGCCGATGCCATTGTTTGGGCCTGTCTGGGGGCCTCCCCTGTGATCTTAGGCTGGGCTATTGAACACACTCTGCTCATTTGTTCCCCTGTGAAATCCACAGCTTGAAAGGGAGGGGGGGGATGTGTTGTCAGAGCGCCTTCTATCAGCTGCCGGGCTGTTTGTTCGGGATGCCTGCCACCCCTTGGCCTGCCCTGCCCTGTATGCTGCCACCCTCGCTGCCTTGCCCAGGGGTTAGGGCTTGTTTGCTTTGAATAGACCAAGCGCCAAGCTCCTCTCCCCTGTGTGCTATTTCATGCCTGTCTCCCCCCCCCCCCCCCAACCCTAAGGTCTTTGCCAAACTCCAAGCCAAAAGGGACTGGGATTCTTTCGGTCCCTGGAAAAACGGGACTCAGGTCTTGTACAGGCCAAGAGTGAGCTCAGCAGCACAACTTTCTAGAATGAACCTGGATCAACATAAGAACAGCCCCACTGGAGCAGGCCATAGGCCCATCTAGTCCAGCTTCCTGCATCTCACAGCGGCCCACCCAATGCCCCAGGGAGCACACCAGATCACAAGAGACCTGCAAGGCTTCCTGGGAATTGTAGTTAAGAACATAAGAACAGCCCCACTGGATCAGGCCATAGGCTCATCTAGTCCAGCTTCCTGTATCTCACAGCGGCCCACCAAATGCCCCAGGGAGCACACCAGATAACAAGAGACCTGCAAGGCCTCCTGGGAATTGTAGTTTAAGAACATAAGAACAGCCCCACTGGATCAGGCCATAGGCCCATCTAGTCCAGCTTCCTGTATCTCACAGCGGCCTACCAAATGCCCCAGGGAACACACCAGATAACAAGAGATCTCATTCTGGTGCCCTCCCCTGCATCTGGCATTCTGACATAGCCCATTTCGATAATCAGGAGGTTGCGCATGCACATCCTGGCTTGTCACCTGTAATGGATTTTTCCTCCAGAAACTTGTCCAATCCCCTTTTAAAGGCGCCCAGGCCAGACGCCATCACCACATCCTGTGGCAAGGAGTTCCACAGACCAACCACACGCTGAGTAAAGAAATATTTTCTTTTGTCTGTTCTAACTCTCCCAACACTCAATTTGAGTGGATGTCCCCTGGTTCTGGTGTTATGCTGCCAACACCCACGGGACACTTATCGCGGGCCTCACATGTGTCGCCCCAGGGCCCAGGGCAGACGCCCACCCTGCTTCTTTGTTCTGGGAAAGCGGGCTTTCCAAAAAGAACCCATTTTTGGCCAACTTCTCCCAGGATGCGCTCCTGAGCCAGATCCAGTCCAGGGACGGCCAGTTCCGCGGCAGATGTGTTTTGTCATCATCAGGGCCGCGCCGCCGCACCCGGGGGGGGGAGGCGGGAGTCCTGGAGGCGCTCGCTCCCCCAACACATGGCCTCGCTCCTATCTCAGGGAGATCTGTTCTAAAGGGACTATGCCAAGTCCTGCTGAGGAACAAATTTGAGGGTGACTCAAGATTTGGCACCACAGCCCAGTGGCTGAAGCCTTGAGGTGCCAGCCCACAGTGCCCCCTGGTGGATAACCATGATATTTCCTTCACCACTAAGAACATAAGCAGAGCCCTGCAGGATCGGGACCAGGGGCCACCTAGTCCAGCTTCCTGTGCCACACAGTGGCCCACCTGATGCCTCCGGGAGCCCACAAGACAGCTGCCCCCCTGTTGCCACGTCCTTGCACCCTGGCATTCAGAGACCGCCCGCCTCTAGAAGCAGGAAGTTGCTTATACCCATCACGGCTTATCACCTGTGAACGTACTTTTCCCTCTTATCAATCTGTCCAATACCCTTCCAGAAGGCATCTAGGCCTTCAGGAGCCATCGTCACATCCTGTGGCCAGGAGTTCCACAGGACCTGTGGCCAGGTAAAGAGCAATTTTTTTTTGGTCTGTTCTCATTCCCCCTCCCCAACTCAACGTGAGCGTTTTAGTGGATTAACCCACGTTAGGCCGGGGAATTTCGCACCGTCAAGAGCTGCCTGGCGGACGGCGCGAATCTGCGCACGGTCTCAGAGCCAACCAATGTGAGCTGCCGTTTGCTCACGTCCGCAGCCCACCCACCCAGGGCAAGAGGAAGTCAGACCAGCAAGAAGATTCATCCCAAAAATGGTTTATTAAGAGCTGCTTCTGGCTGTACAGATATTGCAGTACGAGATGAAAGTACATTGTCAACAGAGTGGAGCGGTAACCCAGCCAAGGTGGCAGGCACTAGCTGGTGGACTCTCCTGGTTAATGCTACCTTAGGAGCTAGCATAAGCCCCAGGGCAGGTGTTATAGATACCCAAACACCCTTCCTTCTGGGTGGGAACGAGCCAAGCCCAGTAGCCTGCTCTTCCAGCCAGCAAAAGCTCAGCCGAAAATCCAGCCTCCGACTGCCAAGTCCCGAGTTCCAATTTTGCTCACTCCATTAAAAAAAAAATAAAGCTAAAAGGGACGTACATTCAGCTTGCTGGAGACCAGCCCTATCAGTTTGGGCTGAAGCATCGGTCTGAAGGCATCCCCCTCGCTTTGGAGGGAAGGACAGTGCTCCAGAGTTTTAAAAAAAAGGGGGGGATCTCACCAAGATTTGGGGTGTCACGTCTGGAGGGAACGGTGCAATTTTGCCCATGTGGGAGGGGGCAGGAGAAGCCCTCCCCCTCTTGCCACTCTCCAAACTTCCAGCTGGATGCTCTAGGCGTGGAAGTTGGAGGTGGAGCGAAAGCAAGCAAGGCTCTTTAAAAAAAAAAAAACCCTCTCAGAGGCCATTTGTCTGTTGCGGTGGCCCAGAGGATAAAGTGCATTCAAGCCAAGGCTTCAAAGAGGCCCCCACAAGCGGAAGGTCAGCGCATGCAGAGCGCCAAGTGTCCCCCCCTTCAACCTGGGTGGGAGTTAGCCTCTGAGAAAGTTGGCAATCTACAGGCCAAGGAAGAAGCTAGACCCCTCCCCAGGCTCGGAACTGGAGTTAGCCATGGGGGTGGGTGGGTGGAGAGGCTGAGGATAAGGTGCATGTTGGCAGGATCTGAATTGTCTGTTCGGGTTTACTTGGCTGGCAGCGTCGGTTGGAGGGGCTGCCCTGCCCTAGCCAGGGGGACGCTGGTCAGGTACTTCAGGTTGAAACAGTTGTGGCGGGCCCCTTCTTCAGTCTGGGCACAGCAGTTCTCTGGGTCCTTCCAGGAGCGTCTTCGGGCGCCGCAGAGGGTGGTGATGAACTCAGATTTCTGCAGGGAGGAAGGACACAGAGCCTAAACCAAGGGCCAGGTACAAGTGAAACATCTGCTGCTTTCTGGGGATTGGACAAGTTTCTGGAGGGAAAATCCATTACGGGTTACAAGCCATGATGTGCATGTGCAACCTCCTGATTTTAGAAATGGGCTATGTCAGATGCAAGGGAGGGCACCAGGATGAGGTCTCTTGATATCAGGTGTGCTCCCTGGGGCATTTGGTGGGCCGCTGTGAGATACAGGAAGCTGGACTAGATGGGCCTATGGCCTGCTCCAGTGGGGCTGTTCTTATGTTCTTAACTACAATTCCCAGGAAGCCTTGCAGGTCTCTCTTATCTGGTGTGCTCCCTGGGACATTTGGTGGGCTGCTGTGAGATACAGGAAGCTGGACTAGATGGGCCTATGGCCTGATCCAGTGGGGCTGTTCTTATATTCTTAACTACAATTCCCAGGAAGCCTTGCAGGTCTCTTGTGATCTGGTGTGCTCCCTGGGGCATTTGGTGGGCTGCTGTGAGATACAGGAAGCTGGACTAGATGGGCCTATGGCTTGATCCAGTGGGGCTGTTCTTATGTTCTTAACTACAATTCCCAGGAAGCCTTGCAGGTCTCTTGTTATCTGGTGTGCTCCCTGGGGCATTTGGTGGGCCGCTGTGAGATACAGGAAGCTGGACTAGATGGGCCTATGGCCTGATCCAGTGGGGCTGTTCTTATGTTCTGTCCCTGGTTAGTGTGACACTCGGAGTGGGCCATTCTCAGAAGGAAAGGTCACGTCTCAAGGGACTCTGCTCCACCACCACAGGCCTTAATATTTATTTCCTCAATTTCCTGCCATCCTTTCTCCAAGCATCTCAGGGTGGTGTACATGGCTCCTCCCCTCCTTTGGTCCTCACAACACCCCTGTGAGGTAGTTGAGGCTGGGAGACAGAGCGACCGGTCCAAGGTCACCCAGAAAGCTGCATGGCTGAGTGGGAATTTGAACCCAGATCTTCAAGTTTTTTTATAAATTAAATTAAATTAAATTAAGTTAAAAAATTATTATTTTTTTAAAATCATGTTACAGATTTAAGTCTTGCAATGAAGTTATTGCCATAAATTGTAAGTTCTTGCCAGGCTTTTCTTGTATACGTTCAGCTCATCGCTAGACCAGGCTAGTTTTCCCTCCTACTGTGTGTATGTGGGGAGGGGGCAGAGGCTGCAACAACTTCAAGACAGGATCAACACAAACTCACATGCCCAACAAATTCAAGGTGACTCCCAGACACCCCTCTGTTAAAACTAACCCAAAAGGTCCCCCCCTTCAATGTCTCCTTCCTTGGAGACACGTCAATGCCTTTCTCCAACCCGCAACCTACCGCTTCCGTGGCGCACTGTGTCCGCTCTTCGCCCAGAAGACTGCAACAGGGTCCTGTGATGTTCTTGACCAAAGCAGGGATGTGCTTCCTGGAGAACAACACAACAGATGCATTTTTGAAATGTGCAAGGTAACAGTTGCTGCAGCTACTCAGAAGCTAAGCAGGGTCAGGCCTGGTTCGTACTTGGATGGGAGACTGCCTGGGAATACCGGGTGCTGCAGGCTTATACCATAGTCTTTCGAGACTGAAGATTGCCAACCAAAACAGACAACTCCCAAAAGCCCCACATATGGGCTCCCCAAATTTGACACCTAAACACATGTAGGACACATGAAGGCATCCTTATCAATGTAACGGAGTTCCTTACTGAGGCTTTTTTCCCCTCTATCAGTACACTAGGGTTCCCAAACTGTGGGTCACAACCTGGCTTTGGGTGGGTCACCTAGAGCGAGTGGAGCCCCCAGTGAACACACAGGTGATGGAAAGATCAGATTACTCATAGCCTCAAGCCCTGAGGCTATTCAACAATCAGAGAGCTGCTAACTGCCCTGCCAAGAGCCGAGCTCCTGCAGTTTGCAGGGTAGCCGCTAACTGCCTTACAAAGAGCTGAGCTCCTGCAGTTTGCAAGGTAGCTGCTAACTGCCCTACAAAGAGCCGAGCTCCTGCAGTTTGCAAGCTCTTGTAACTATAGGAAGATCATTTTTTCTGGTTATTTTCTGGTTATTGTCTTTTTTCTGGTTATTACCACTTGTAAATAAAGAAACACAAGCATTATTTCTGGATATCCCTTTTTAAAAATCTCATAAAGCTAAGCGGGTCCCGACAGAGTGCTGTTTTAAGAAGTTGATCCCGGCGCTGAAACGTTTGGGAACCACTGCGCTAGGTGCTGTACGAGGAAGCCTTGCAATCTGAATGGCAGGTGACTAAGAGCTGCACTCTGGATCTGACCACAAGGGGGCGCTGCAGACCCACACATTAAATCAAGCAGCCTGTTCAAAGCGTTTGGGGTCTGTGTGGAAGGGACTTACTGTTTAGTCAGCAGCGTGACCTGACCGCAGAGCGTGTCCAGGAGGG
Source organism: Tiliqua scincoides (assembly GCF_035046505.1). Classification (NCBI taxonomy): domain Eukaryota; kingdom Metazoa; phylum Chordata; class Lepidosauria; order Squamata; family Scincidae; genus Tiliqua; species Tiliqua scincoides. The sequence goes on from NC_089835.1 coordinate 4,408,385, forward strand.
AGGGGGTGACTTCGGCCAGGCTGGCCAGCTGGACCTCCTTGTCGTAATCTGGGTACGGCGCCTGGACGGCGAAGCAATCGTGACGGTCCTCCGTCTTGTCCAGCTTGCAGCAGGGGTGCTGCCTGGTTTTCACCGAGAACTCCTCCTTGCAGAACTGAGTCAGGCTTTTCTCCCACTGGGGGGGGGGGGAGGGGGGACAGGAAGAGAGAGGAAAATAATTTTACCAAACCGTGGAAGTTGAGGGTAGAAGACGGAGAGAAAGAGGAAGCAAGAGATAGTTACAAGCAGTAAGTCGTGGGCATTTGAAGCCACCACCAGCCCTACGCTCTCCCCCAGCCTCCCCTTCCTTGGTTGTCTCCCTTGCACTGAGTTATATGTGTAAGCCCCTTGGGGCAGGGATCTATTCCCTTCTGTCGTGCTGGCCCTTTCTCCTATGAACCCCCACCGACCAGCTTGTCTCCTTGCACCCAAGTTAGAACTGTGACAGGCCTGTATTGGCAACCTTCAGTCTCGAAAGACTCTGGTATCGCGCTCTGAATGGTGGTTCTGGCACAGCGTCTAGTGTGGCTGAAAAGGCCAATCCGGGAGTGACAATCCCTTCCACACCGGGAGCAAGTGCAGTCTGCCCCTGGTCTGTCTCCCTGGCTATGGGCCTTCCTTCTTTGCCTCTTTGCCTCAGACTGCTGGCAAAGTGTCTCTTCAAACTGGGAGAGGCCATGCTGCACAGCCTGCCTCCAAGCGGGCCGCTCAGAGGCCAGGGTTTCCCACTTGTTAAGGTCCATCCCTAAGGCCTTCAGATCCCTCTTGTCTGTGACAGGCAGGGGTCCTGGATACGGCATGCTAGCACTAAACAGAGCAAGATTCGGCTGTCCTCATCACCGGGGCACTGAGCCACGTCGGACGGCTGTGGGGCTGTCAGAGGTGCAGAGCTTCTGGGAGGAGCAAAGCAAGGACCAGTGAAGGCCCGTCGTAGCGCCAGAGTTCCACCCTGGACGTGCGCCCGACGCAAGGACGGTTCTCCATCGTGGAGGCCTCAGATCCTTTGGTTAGCATTGGACAGACAACAGAGCATGGAAAGCTGGGCGCCACTCTGGAGCAGCAAGGAATGCTGGGAAAGGCTGCCAGCGAGCAGGCGATTGCCAAGGTCCATCCTGGCGCCCAGGAGTCCTCTGGGTTCACTCACCCCTCTGCGGGCACAGCCCACATCCTGAGTCCGACAGCATTTCTTGAACGCGTTCTCCATGCGGTTCACAGCCCGGGCCTGGCGCTGGAACCAGCCATAACCCGAACGTGGCAAGACGCTGGCGGGGTAGACGGGGCGGAATTTTCTCAGGGTGCACACGTTCCCGATATTGGCGCTGGAGGGGCGGCCAGGAGGGAAGGACAGCTCCGGAAGCTTCTGCGGGCCGGCCGGATTGGCACCGCCAGCTGCGCCCTTAAACTTGTAATTTGGGAAGGGGGCAGCGTCCTGGAAGCAACGCTGGCGCGTGTCGCCCTTCAGCTTGCAGCAGTAGTACGGCTTGGTCTTCGCTGAAAGTTCAGCGGTGCAAAATTGTCCCAGGATGTCTGACCACTGAGGCAGGATTGGAAGATACGACATGGTCAGTGAGGTGTCCCGTCAGGATTTTAAAACCTTAGGACCTGCTTGCAACCATACGCGGTGTTCAAGCAAGAAGCGGCAACTCTTGACCATGTGCAGAGTGCTTTTCCTTCACCACAGAGAAACCACTGCATGCCCCCTGCCACATATCTAGGCTTATAGGTGAACGTCCTGGCCATCCTCGAGAAGCAGGACCATTTAAGAAGAAGCAGCACCGGTCCCAAAAGCCGTTTGAGTCCTGGCCTCTGTAGCATGGGCTGTTTCCACCCTCTTCAGCTCAACTCTTTCTCCTGGCTCGGTTGCCCCACATAAAGGTACTGGCAGTCATTTGCATGGGCAGCAGAACCACCGAGCATGCCACAACCATCACTAGAGAGCGCACACCCGCGGATATGCCCAGGGCAGGGGGCTTCCAACCTCTGCACCAGAACACATGAATCTCCCAAACACAACTTCATGCCATCAGCGTCCCAGCAATCACATGGATGTGGGAGATTCATGTGCGAGAATGCCACAGGTGGCCCAAAGCATAGCAAAAAGGAGCGCACGCTCCCACAGGAAGGCGCTCCCTACCGGCGCAAACACTCCCATAACGCACCAACGGGCGGTGCACCGCCTTTGTGTCACACCAAAACAGCACCGCAGGTTCCGTACCCCAGAACAAGCACCCAGCCCCGCCGCCACCGTTGACCACTCACCACTCTGACGCTGCAAGGCAGCTTCTCGTTCTGGGGCAGGTGGCAACACCGGCCTAGCTCCGTCTCCAGGCTGTTGAGGGCGTCTCCCTGGCGGACGAGGTGACTGTAGCTGGTCTGGGGCAGGTTCCACGGCCCGTAGGAGATCTTCTTCCTACCGGCGGCACAGATGTTGCCAAGGTTGCCAAGGGTGGGGCGGCCTGGAGGGAACTCGTCCAGCTTGTAGAGGGAGGGCCGCCGGGAGCAAGGGAAGATGCCCGTGCAGTTGGGCTTGCGTCCCCTGGGGCTGAAGACCCCTATGGTCCGCGGTTCCCCTCGGAAGAGCAGTGGGAGGTCAATCTCTAGAAAATGAGAGAGAGAGAGAGAGAGAGAGAGAGAGAATCAAACCAGGTGTCCTCACACCTCCCACAAGTCCCTTGTTCACCATCTGGCACTTCCTGGATTTGAATCTAATATTTTTTAATTTTTGTATGTTTTTCTTTTTTTAAATCCAATCTAATATTTAAATATTTCTTCTATTGCAAAGTCCCTGCTATTTTTTTTAAGGGGTCTTTTGAAAAGAATATCTTGAGCCCGCGTGTCATTCATCTGTGGAACTCCTTGCCACAGGATGTGGTGATGGCCGCTGGCCTCGATGCCTTGAAAAGGGGATTGGACCAGTTGGTGAAGGAAACGTCCATCATGGCTGATAAGCCGTGACGGGCATGTGCAACCTCCTGGTTTTTGAAATGGGCTGTCTCTGAACACCAGATGCGAGCAGATAGCAACAGGATCTTGTCGCCTTGGGTGCCCCCAGAGGCTTCTGGTGGGCCACTGTGAGATACAGGAAGCTGCACTAGGTGGGCCCTGGACACGATCCAGCAGGGCTGATGTTCTTATCCGTAGTCATTTTTCTTGAACCCCTGGAGTATCAATGATCTTTCCCTTGGCCCTGAGAGAGGCTTTCCCCAGGCACATTTTTCTAAGGCTAGTCTCTCTTTCTTTCTCAGCTGTGCCTACCTCACAGGGTTGTGCAGAGGACCAAAGGAGGGGAGGAACCAGGTCCTTGGAGGAAATGCACTCCAAAAAGGTGAACGAATGACCTTGCTTCCTTTATGGAAGCCCATCTACTGATTCATAGACACACACCCTCTGAATGATTCCTTCTCTGTCACACAGCCTGAAGCAGAATTTAAGGACCAGTGGGGTCACTAGGGCTTGCATCACCCAGTGCGGGAGGCCAGTGTGTCACCCTTACAATAAACCGCCTCCCATGCAGTGGGTGGGGCAACCCCCCCCTGGCAGTGGGTGTGGTGATGTAACACTGCCAAGCCACGCTGGTTTTTTTTGGCTATAACTTTTGATAGACTAGCAATATCTCAACAGGGTTTGTTTCATGGCATTCTGCCTGAAATGACACACTGAATGAGATATAACATGACGGTATTATTCAAATCTACTAAGATTTCAAACATTTTGGGGAGTGGCGGTATAGCCCACCCCCCCAGGCATGTCATCCGGTGTGGCCCGCATCCCCTGAACCCCTCTAGCAACGCCACTGTATCTCTTTCTCCCTGAAAACCCTCACCTCTTTGTTCAGGAAACTCCTCCTGCTCGGGAAACCCCAAAGGGATCTCTTCGGGGGTGATTTCTATTTGGCTCAAGTCATCCGAGGGGGGCGGTGGGGGCCGTTGGGCGCCGTCCTCTGCAGGAAAGAGGGCGAGAAAGGAGGAAGATATCAGAAAAGCAGATGGGCGAGACGAAGGCAACAAACCGCACGTATCTATCACATCATTTGTCACCCCACCACGGCGGGTCACCCAGGGTGCTTTCCCACCCCCCCCACCGCTTGCTATGTTACTCCTTCAAAGCGTGTCCCGTCTCAAGAGTACAGAGCAACCTATGGAAGGAAGGGGAAGGCAGAGAGAAGCCCCAGAAGCTTGGGAGAGTTGCCACCAATGCGCTGTGCCACAAACATGACCCACCGCGTGGGTCACCAAAGAACCCACTCACAACGTCGCAAATGCCAGCGGCTGGGAGAGGGTCCTCGTAGCCCCGGCTGCCCGGGCACCACGGTGCTTCTCACCCCTATTTTCACTCATTCAAGAGAGAGAAGTTGACCACTACGTATCTGGGGTGCAAGGATGCCCCTTTGCAGTCATCTGGAGGGGGAAGACACCAGGGTGATGGCTTTGACTCAGTCTGTTTAGAGGTGGAGCCTGCTTTGCAAGCAAGCGGAAACAGGCACCCAGTGGGGCACGCCGCACCCGTCAGCCCAGGCACCCAAAGTCAATGTCAACACAGAGCATCAAATGGATTCTTCGCAACCCATGGATGACAATCAGGTCAGGTGATAAGCAGGATTTAAACACACACACACCTCCGTCTCCTCTGTGGGTGGGCGTGCATTCCAAGGAAGCTTTGGGACCCAGGATTTCCGGCTGGGACCAACACGGCCCGCTGCAAGCGCAGGCCGTGTCCTCTTGCGATTCCCAGGCGGGCAAAGGAGAACCGGTTTGCGGTTCCCGGAGCGGCAGGAAGAACCACGCCCGGCTCCTGCCAACTCCTTAGTTGGCAGGAGGACCAATCTGGAAGTTCAGGACATGGTTGCCTCATCAGCTTTGTCACTTAGCTGGGTGCTCATTAGACCTTGGCCTGGATCTACTTCCCTTTGTGGGTGAGGGAGACCGGTTGGCCCGGCAGTGCCTGGTTCAGCTACCTTCCTCTAGGTAGAGCTCTTCCTTCCCTGTTCTCTGCAGGGCTTTAGCAGGTGTACAGCAGACAGCAATTCACCCGGTGCAGCTGCACCATAAGGAAGACCGTACCTGTTGAATTTTTCATCTGACAACTCAGCGTACATTTCCCCCACTTTGGTCACGTCACCCGCCCGGGAAGTTGTCTGTTATATAAATTTAAATAACATGCAACAAGCATGACTTGCACCATTAACATATAGTAAAATGTACAATCGGCATTACGGAGATGTTTGTTTCCGGTGAGTAAGACAGGCTGAATCTTACTGAAGGCAACGGGTTTACTGAAGGCAACTGGCGTTTGAAAGATGGTGTCATTTATTCTACTCAGAAGGCAATGGGTTTACTTCTGAGTAGAATAAACGACACCATTTTTCAAACGCCAATAATTTATATTGGAAGGGGATGGTGGTGGTAAAGCACCACTTAAGGAAGCGGCAGTAGGTCTACGCCCCGTGTAGCCTACAATCCAAATTCCAACAGAGAGAGTAAGTGTGTTTGTGGCTCCTGTGTGGTGATGGGGCAAAAGGAATGGGGACAAAATAAGAACATCAGAAGAGCCCCGCTGGATCAGGCCAAAGGCCCATCTAGTCCAGCTTCCTGGATCTTACAGTGGCCCACCAAATGATTCAGGGAGCTCACAAGACCACAAGGCACAACCTGCGTCCTGTCGCCTGGATCTGGCATTCTGAGACAGCCTACCTCTAAAATAAGGAGCTTGCACATACCTGCCATGACTTGTAACCCGGGGTGGACTTTTCCTCCAGAAATCTGTCCAATCTCCTCTTAAAGGCATCCAGGCCAGATGCCATTGCCACATCCTGTGGCAAGGAGTTCCACAGACTCATCACACGCCGGGTAAAGAAATGTTTTCTTTGGTCTGTCCTACCTCTTCCGACACTCAATTTGAGCGGATGTCAAGACCATGGACGAAGCAGAGGCCAGGGGAGAGGCATTCTTGCACATGCTCAATGCCTTGCTTGGTTCATCAACGCAGCTCAGAATCAATCAGGAGCAGGAGATGAATGTGTGCCTACCCACAGTCCTTGAAGAAAGAACCGGAAGCGAAACCAGACGGGTCCATCTTAGATACGGTCTATCCGTGCCCCAAGAAATGGTGGAAGCCCCGAGTAGATATTGCAGGGACACGCGGGCTGCCTCGCCATGTCTCTCAAGTAATGACTGCACAAAAGCAGACACACAGTCCCGTTCATTGCAGCCAGACAAAGGGAGAGATAAGATAACCATTCGGTAGCATCATCACAGAACCCCCCCAGGCCAGACTGCGATTAAAAGCCGGGCCTGATTTTGCACACACAAGCCCAGAGCTCTCCTAAGCCCTCTGCAAACACTGCCTTTGACTCCACACCCAGGCCTGCTCAGGGGGAAGGTAAACACTTTTTCTCCCGTGCATGCCAGGACAAGAACATAAGAACAGCCCCACTGGATCAGGCCATAGGCCCATCTAGTCCAGCTTCCTGTATCTCACAGCGCCCCACCAAATGCCCCAGAGAGCACACCTGATAACAAGAGACCTGCAAGGCCTCCTGGGAATTGTAGTTAAGAACATAAGAACAGCCCCACTGGGTCAGGCCATAGGCCCATCTAGTCCAGCTTCCTGTATCTCACAGCGGCCCACCAAATGCCCCAGGGAGCGCACCAGATCACAAGAGACCTGCAAGGCCTCCTGGGAATTGTAGTTAAGAACATAAGAACAGCCCCCCTGGATCAGGCCATAGGCCCATCTAGTCCAGCTTCCTGTATCTCACAGCGGCCCACCAAATGCCCCAGGGAGCGCACCAGATCACAAGAGACCTGCAAGGCCTCCTGGGAATTGTAGTTAAGAACATAAGAACAGCCCCACTGGGTCAGGCCATAGGCCCATCTAGTCCAGCTTCCTGTATCTCACAGCGGCCCACCAAATGCCCCAGGGAGCACACCTGATAACAAGAGACCTGCAAGGCCTCCTGGGAATTGTAGTTAAGAACATAAGAACAGCCCCACTGGGTCAGGCCATAGGCCCATCTAGTCCAGCTTCCTGTATCTCACAGCGGCCCACCAAATGCCCCAGGGAGCGCACCAGATCACAAGAGACCTGCAAGGCCTCCTGGGAATTGTAGTTAAGAACATAAGAACAGCCCCCCTGGATCAGGCCATAGGCCCATCTAGTCCAGCTTCCTGTATCTCACAGCGGCCCACCAAATGCCCCAGGGAGCACACCAGATAACAAGAGACCTCATCCTGGTGCCCTCCCTTGCACCTGGCATTCTGACATAGCCCATTTCTAAAATCAGGAGGTTGCGCATACACATCATGGCTTGTACCCCGTAATGGATTTTTCCTCCAGAAACTTGTCCAATCCCCTTTTAAAGGCGTCCAGGCCAGACACCATCACCACATCCTGTGGCAAGGAGTTCCACAGACCAACCACACGCTGAGTAAAGAAATATTTTCTTGTGTCTGTCCTAACTCTCCCAACCCTCAATTTGAGTGGATGTCCCCTGGTTCTGGTGTTATGCGAGAGTGTAAAGAGCACCTCCCTATCCACTCTGTGGGTCGCAATCACAAGAGATTGGACGGAGCCTCCACCTCCCCCTATCACCACCGTGAGATCTGAGGTTGCACCGTATGTGTCCGATCCCAACCCACTTTCTGGAAGACAGCAGCAATTTACTCCCACGTGTAGGGCAGCTATGGGTCATTGTTCACTTCCGTGGCATTTACACAACTCCGGTCCTGCTGGTTCTCTCTGCTCTACTGCCCCATCGGCTGGAAAGGGAGCAGAGAATCTCCCTGGCATGGAGCCTTTGGAAAGGTCACTCCAGTAGCCAGTAGTTCCTTTATCCAGTCTTCCAAGCAGCGACTGAGAAAGGGACAGAGCTCCCCAAATTAGTGGCCACTCTCCCTGCTTTCCAGGTTCAGGGGGGGCACCCAGTGTCTTCTGAGAAACTAGAGCCACTGTAAACCCACGGACTGAGAACCAGGCTTGGGCGACCCAGGATTTGAGGCTTAGCTCTGCAGCAGTGCCGTAGCTAATGATCCGGTAGCCTGGTGCCGAGTTCAAAATGATGCCCCGGAAGTGACTTCACGCCTAGGTTTTTAAGGAAGCGAAAATGGGGGAAAATCCACCCCCCAGATGCTCACTACCCATTTGATCTGCTGCTCCCCCCCCATATTAACACCTTATTGGTTCCCTGCTGTACCATAACAATACCTAATTGGCTCTCAGAACAATCAGTCTCACTGGTTCAGTTTTGAGTTAAGAAAATCCAGTTGTTGTTCCATAAGGCAGTTGCGTTTTCATTTTCGGGTTTTTTAGCTATAACTTGAGATAGGCTAGAGCAGGGGGGCTCAATAGGTGGATCACAATCTACCGGTAGATCGTGAGACAAAATGAGTAGATCGTGGAGTGCCGACCCCCCCTTCAGGTGCCTCTGGGAGGAAACGCCGGGAGTAAGGCCCATTGTACTCAATGGGGCTTACTCCCAGGTAAGTGTGGCTAGGATTGCAGCCTCACAGCCTAATCCTAGGCATGCCTACTCAGGAGTAAGTCCTGTTATACTCAGTGGGGCTCAAGGTACACCAACATACATTGTACACATAAATGTTATATGTTATGATGGCGCGAACATTGTAAAAAAAACTCTGGTAGATCTCCGGGCCTTGCTGGGTTTCAAAGTAGCTCTCGAGCCAAAAAAGTGTGAGCACCCCTGGGCTAGAGCTATTTTGATGCGGTCGGTTCCCTTGCATTCTGCATCAAATTCCGCATCGAAAGATATACAGCATGGTATACAATATACAATATCTACATACAACCTTGTCTATACAAAGGTTTTCACAATTTTGGCTACGTACGTAAAGCTCAGGTTGTTGCCCCCCTAAAGCTTGTTGCCGGGCTCAATTGCTACACCCCTGCATCCCGCCCCTTAGCTACACCACTGCCGTGCAGCAGACATCACATATTAGGTATGTATTTTAAGCGTTGTTAGCCGCTTTGGGTGGTTGGCAACCTTCAGTCTCGAAAGACTATGGTATAAGCCTACAGCCCCCGGTATTCCCAGGCGGTCTCCCATCCAAGTACTAACCAGGCCTGACCCTGCTTAGCTTCCAAGATCGGACGAGATCAGGCATGTGCAGGGCAACAGTCGCTACAGCTGCTTTGGGTGCCCTTTGGGGAGAAAGGTGGATCGCAAAGCTAATAAATAAATAAATAAATATTTTGCCTTCTCGGCCTCCAATCTCCCTGCAAAATGCTTCTATGCCTGGCCAAGCACTTCCCTTGGAGGGAATGCAAGTTCAAAGCCATTTCTGCCCGACGTTGCATATACGCAACAGGGACCAAATGGGTACACCCATGGGCCAGGCAGAAATGGGCTTAAAAAAAAAAAAAAGGCAATGCGCTTTATAGTTTGCAGAAGACAAGCTTTGGGAAAGGTATCTGATTTCTGTCACTCAAAACAGCTGGATCTTTCTGGATGGAACAAACTCAAACAGCTGGATCTTTCTGGATGGAACACTTTATCACACACACACACACACACACACACACACACACACACACACACACACACACAAGATGGAATCAGCTATAATTTTTAACCCTTTACGGTTTCTCCATTTCACGCCGAATCCCACATTTGAAAACGTGACCTGCTTAAAGCTCAATTTATGATCTTTTTTCTTTTGCTGTTTTTTTTTTTTTTTTTGCACATATTGTTGGCATCCTTCAGTCTCGGAAGATTATGGTATCGCGCTCTGAATGGTGGTTCTGGAACAAAGTGTCCTCTCCAGTGCACGAAGCCTGGGTAAGGTAAATACGGAGGATAGACTGTTACCCATGCAGCAAATCCCACCTCTCCATGTCGCTGAAATGGTCCAATGGAAAGGCAGAGGCCAATACGGTTGGTTCCAGCGGCATCGCAGGAGTTGCCAGAACGTGACTGTGTTCAGCCATGTACTGCCTAAGGGACTCTGGCTCCTGATTTTGCCTCCTGAAGCCTCTTCCATAACTGGATGTAGCCACAAGGCAGTGGAGGTTTGGGATCAGTTTTCCTTCTCTTAGATGAGCTGCCTTCCCAGGCTAGAGTCCCATCTACCCAGTAGATGAACGGGTACCCTTGCCTCTAACTACAAGTACGGTCAAACTGAGGGCCTATTCTTATCCCCCAGCCCCCAGGGGTTTTGCACAAGAGAGACATTAATTTAAGGGCCTCTCCAAAGATTGCAACACACTTTTGGCTTCGAGAAACCCCAAGCTGCAAGATCACGAGGCTGGGATATCAAAGATAGTTTTTAACCCTCAGCGTGTTGGCATCTTTTTTTTGGTGCCCAGTTAAAGGAAAGATCCGTGCAAAGAACAGGTGGGGATAAAAACAACACTTTTGGGGGTTGGAAAATAATAATTTTAAAAAATGGCTAGACCTCATGCCAGCAATGCCCAGAAATAATTGCTGGAGGGCTTCAGGTCTTCTGAATAACCTAAAATGGTTGGCAACTTTCAGTCTTGAAAGACTATAGTATAAGCCTACAGCACCCGGTATTCCCAGGCGGTCTCCCATCTGAGTACTAACCAGGCCTGACCCTGCTTAGCTTCCGAGATCATGGTATAAGCCTACAGCACCCGGTATTCCCAGGCGGTCTCCCATCCGAGTACTAACCAGGCCTGACCCTGCTTAGCTTCCGAGATCAGATAAGATCGGGAGATAGTGTTCAGTATAGGGAGATGGTTGGCAACCTTCAGTCTCAAAAGACTATGGTATAAGCCTACAGCGCCCGGTGTTCCCAGGCGGTCTCCCATCCGAGTACTAACCAGGCCTGACCCTGCTTAGCTTCCGAGATCATGGTATAAGCCTACAGCACCCGGTATTCCCAGGCGGTCTCCCATCCGAGTACTAACCAGGCCTGACCCTGCTTAGCTTCCGAGATCATGGTATAAACCTACAGCACCCAGCATTCCCAGGCGGTCTCCCATCCAAGTACTAACCAGGCCTGATCCTGCTTAGCTTCCGAGTTCATGGTAGAAGCCTACAGCACCCGGTATTCCCAGGCGGTCTCCCATCCAAGTACTAACCAGGCCTGACCCTGCTTAGCTTCCAAGATCAGACAAGATTGGGCATGTGCAGGGTAAAGCAGTCCTGAAATGTGCTAGCAACCGAATGGCAGCCCAATCCTATCCACACTGTCCTGGGAGTAAGCACCATTGACTCTCATGGGACTGACTTCTGAGTAGACATGCATAGGATTGGGTTGTGGGAAGTCCAACAGGTGAAGATAGAAAAATGCATGATTTGATTTATGAAGTCAGTGGCATCAGGCTGTAAAAACAACTTTTGTAATCACTGGGCTGAAAAATAAGCTGACTTCTGCTCCGCCCAGCAAAGAAGACGCTTCAGAGGCCTGGGCGCTGCTATGTCCAGAGATTAGTCATAGCTGGAGCTGTGCGCAGGAGGAACAAGCATCTGAGCATGGAAAAAGTGCAAGACAGGGATTGTGCCTCTCAGAGACTCTGATGTGGGGCAGGTGGGGCTGGCCAGGCGTGACAGCAACAGACCAGGACGGCAGAATCATGATCACTTAAGGTGCTGGAAAAGGACTGTGGGGGGGTGGGGCGGTTGAGTTAACCCACCCTCCTCCCAGCCACATAGCACCCTGTGGGCAAGCCACCACCTGCTTCAAGCCACCTGCCAGGCTAGCATCACGGTTGGCCTGTTAGACTAAGACCAGTTCCAAATCCCCACTCAGCTGCGAAGCTTCCCAGGCAACCTTGAGCTGGTCATCCTTTCTCAGCCTTGCCTACCTTGCAAGGTTGCTGTGAGGACTAAAGGAGTGGAGGAACCAAGACAGTGCAGTGGTTTGGGGGGTAGACCTGGAAGATCCAGGTTCAGATCCCTGCTCAGCCACAAAGCTTCCTGGGTGACCTTGACCCAGTCACAATCTCTCAGCCTTGCCTACCTTGCAGGGTTGCTGTGCGGACAAAAGGAGGGAAGGAACCAAGGCAGTGCAGTGGTTCGGGAGGTAGACCTGGAAGATGCAGGTTCAGATCCCCGCTCAGTCACAAAGCTGCCTGGGCCACTCTCTCTCTCTCTCTCACACACACACACACTCTCAACCTCGCCTACCTCACAGGGTTGTTGTGAGGACAAAAAGGAGGGAAGGAACTATGTACACACAACCCCCCCCCCTATTTTCCCCCCTCCCCTTGTCAAGGACAAGCCTACAGAAGAACCACCAGTGGAGACAGGATCAGGTGGTGGGGGGAGAATAGAGGTGAGGTGGGGGTTCAGCCCCTGGCCCCCCCTCCCAGGGAAAGCAGCCTCATCCTGCCCCCAGCAGGACTTACCCCCCTGCGCCAGGACCAGCCATGTGGCCAAGAGGACTGTGAGCATCTTCATCACGCCTCCGCTGATCTGAGCCACACTCGTCCAGCTGCCCCACTCGCTCTGCCCTGGGTGGCCCGCTCACTGCTGCTGCTGCCTCTGCCTGGCAGCTCTTTATAGGGCGGCTCTAGACACTGAGTCATCCCTTGACGTGGGGAGGCAGGCAGGCAGGCAGGCACGCCCAGGACAACAGCAGCCCCTTCCCCCCCAGAAAACCCGCAGGCAAAGCGCAGAGTCAGCTTCCTCTGCCTTCCTCTTCCTCCTGGCAGAGAACTCACCCTCTGTGTAGCTAAGATCAGCTTAGGAGGAGGAGAGAAAGGGCTGCTCCTTGAGTAACTCCAGCCAGCCAGGCAGGCAGGCAGAGACGGGGACGGGGAAACCAAAGAGGGCCAGTCCAGGCAGACAGTTGGGTTGGCAACCTGCAGTCTGGGAAGACTCTGGTATCGCGCTCTGAATGGTGGTTCTGGAACAGCATCTAGTGTGGCTGAAAAGGCCGATTCGGGAGTGACAATCCCTTCCACACTGGGAACAAGTGTGCATAAGAACAGCCCCACTGGATCAGGCCATAGGCCCACCTAGTCCAGCTTCCTGGATCTCACAGCGGCCCACCAAATGCCCCAGAAAGCACACCAGATAACAAGAGACCTGCAAGGCTTCCTGGGAATTGTAGTTAAGAACATAAGAACAGCCCCACTGGATCAGGCCCTAGGCCCATCTAGTCCAGCTTCCTGTATCTCACAGCGGCCCACCAAATGCCCCAGGGAGCACACCAGATAACAAGAGACCTGCAAGGCCTCCTGGGAATTGTAGTTAAGAACATAAGAACAGTCCCACTGGATCAGGCCCTAGGCCCATCTAGTCCACCTTCCTGTATCTCACAGCGGCCCACCAAATGCCCCAGGGAGCACACCAGATAACAAGAGACCTGCAAGGCTTCCTGGGAATTGTAGTTAAGAACATAAGAACAGCCCCACTGGATCAGGCCATAGGCCCACCTAGTCCAGCTTCCTGTATCTCACAGCGGCCCACCAAATGCCCCAGGGAGCACGCCAGATAACAAGAGACTTCATACTTTATTATGATAAAGCAATAATGGGCCATGCAAGAGGAGATGATGATGACTTTTTGTTGGAAGAACAGATACCAGGGAAACATGTCAAGACGTTCAGGGCGAAGTGAGCTCCTGATTTGAAAACTGTGAAAAGTCCCAGGATGAGAGCCAAAGCTTGCATCAGAGGGTCTCATTGGACTTGTTTACACATTGCAATAAATTTGTGTATATATTTGTGTTATAAATTTGCTGCCATACAAGGACATCTGCAAGAGGGATCTGAAGGCCTTAGGAGTGGACCTCAACAGGTGGGAAACCCTGGCATCTGAGCGGCCCGCTTGGAGGCAGGCTGTGCAGCATGGCCTTTCCCAGTTTGAAGAGACACTTGGCCAACAGACTGAGGCAAAGAAGGAAGGCCCATAGCCAGGGAGACAGACCAGGGACAGACTGCACTTGTTCCCAGTGTGGAAGGGATTGTCACTCCCGAATTGGCCTTCCCAGCCACACTAGACGCTGTTCCAGAACCACCTTTCAGAGCGCGATACCAGAGACTTTCGAGACTGAAGGTTGCCAACAATATAAATTTGTGTGCAAAGGGGAGGTTATTTTGGGGGCTGGTCCTATGTCCTGACGGTCTTTGTTTCTGTCCTGTATGGTATATCTGCTGGAGCAATAAAGATGGACGAAAAGAACAGTAGAAGTCTCTGTCATTCTATTTGGCTGCTCAGCTATAAGAACCAGGAGAAAAGGAATTCCTATCCATCAATGATGATGGTGATGAGATTTTTGCACAGTCAGGTAGGTGGTTATTGACAGGTTTGTTTTATCCAGACATGGAGTCCTTCCCAAGGACCTGGGATGCCTGGTTTTCATCCCATAAATACCCTCGCAATATGTCAGCTGTTCCCCCTTAAAGCTGCTTTTTTTTTGCAGTTGATGGATGTTCTGTGGCTCCGATGCTGCTCAGGTGCTCCTCAAGGTGTTTTGGAACAGCACCGAGGTCGCCAGTCGCCACTGGGATCACTTTGATCTTCTTCTGCCCCAGCCTATCAATTTCCATTTCAATAATAATAATAATAATAATAATAATAATAATAATAATAATAATAATACACTTAGATGTCAGGCAAAGGTCCGTGTGGATGAGGATTTACCAGCTGATAAATGTTGTGCTTTTTCTGTGTATATGATCGTTATCAGCTGTGTTGTCATTTTGACGTGAATAAAATTAATAAATATGATTGGTTGGCAACCTTCAGTTTCGAAAGACTATGGTATAAGCCTACAGCACCCAGTATTCCAAGGCAGTCTCCCACCCACATACTAACCAGGCCTGACCCTGCTTAGCTTCCCAGATCATGGTATAAGCCTACAGCACCCGGTATTCCCAGGCGGTCTCCCATCCAAGTACTAACCAGGCCTGACGCTGCTTAGCTTCTGAGATCATGGTATAAGCCTACAGCAGCCGGTATTCCCAGGCTGTCTCCCATCCAAGTACTAACCAGGCCTGACCCTGCTTAGCTTCCGAGATCAGATGAGATCGATAAATATTGTATTGTATTGGCAACCTTCAGTCTCAAAAGACTATGGTATCGCGCTCTGAAAGGTGGTTCTGGCACAGCGTCTAGTGTGGCTGAAAAGGCCAATTCGGGAGTGACAATCCCTTCCACACCGGGAGCAAGTGCAGTCTGTCCCTGGTCTGTCTCCCTGGCTATGGGCCTTCCTTCTTTGCCTCTTAGCCTCAGACTGTTGGCAAAGTGTCTCTTCAAACTGGGAAAGGCCATGCTGCACAGCCTGCCTCCAAGCGGGCCGCTCAGAGGCCAGGGTTTCCCACTTGTTGAGGTCCATCCCTAAGGCCTTCAGATCCCTCTTGCAGATGTCCTTGTATCGCAGCTGTGGTCTACCTGTAGGGCGCTTTCCTTGCACGAGTTCTCCATAGAGGAGATCCTTTGGGATCCGGCCATCATCCATTCTCACGACATGACCAAGCCAACGCAGGCGTCTCTGTTTCAGCAGTGAATACATGCTAGGGATTCCAGCACGTTCCAGGACTGTGTTGTTTGGAACTTTGTCCTGCCAGGTGATGCCGAGGATGCGTCGGAGGCAGCGCATGTGGAAAGCGCTCAGTTTCCTCTCCTGTTGTGAGCGAAGAGTCCATGACTCGCTGCAGTACAGAAGTGTACTCAGGACGCAAGCTCTGTAGACCTGGATCTTGGTATGTTCCGTCAGCTTCTTGTTGGACCAGACTCTCTTTGTGAGTCTGGAAAACGTGGTAGCTGCTTTACCGATGCGCTTGTTTAGCTCGGTATCGAGAGAATGAGTGTCGGAGATCGTTGAGCCAAGGTACACAAAGTCATGGACAACCTCCAGTTCATGCTCAGAGATTGTAATGCAGGGAGGTGAGTCCACATCCTGAACCATGACCTGTGTTTTCTTCAGGCTGATTGTCAGTCCAAAATCTTGGCAGGCCTTGCTAAAACGATCCATGAGCTGCTGGAGATCTTTGGCAGAGTGGGTAGTGACAGCTGCATCGTCGGCAAAGAGGAAGTCACGCAGACATTTCAGCTGGACTTTGGATTCTGCTCTCAGTCTGGAGAGGTTGAAGAGCTTTCCGTCTGTTCTGGTCCGGAGATAGATGCCTTCTGTTGCAGTTCCAAAGGCCTGCTTCAGCAGGACAGCGAAGAAAATCCCAAACAAGGTTGGTGCAAGAACACAGCCCTGCTTCACTCCACTTCGGATGTCAAAAGGGTCTGATGTGGAGCCATCGAAGACAACAGTGCCCTTCATGTCCTTGTGGAAAGATCTGATGATGCTGAGGAACCTGGGTGGACATCCAATCTTGGGGAGAATCTTGAAGAGGCCGTCTCTGCTGACCAGGTCGAAAGCCTTTGTGAGATCTATGAAGGCTATAAAGAGTGGCTGTCGTTGTTCCCTGCATTTCTCCTGCAGTTGTCTAAGGGAGAATACCATATCAGTGGTGGACCTGTTGGCTCGGAATCCACACTGCGATTCTGGATAGACGCTCTCTGCAAGTACCTGGAGCCTCTTTAGTACAACTCGGGCAAACAGCTTTCCTACAACGCTAAGGAGAGAGATGCCGCGGTAGTTGTTGCAGTCACCCCTGTAACAAAATCAATAATAATAATAATAATAATAATAATAATAATAATAATAATAATAGCAGCAGCAGCAGCAGCAGCTTTATGGGAAACAGACATTTAGGGAAACAACATATTTCTAGACATTTCTAGAAATAGAAATAAAATGTATTGTAGAGTTTATGTCTCAAGAGTGAATGGAAAACAACCAAAATGTGCACTTAACAGACCATTTATCTATTTATTTTTTCACATTTTTACACCGTCCTTCCTCCAAAGAGCTCAGGGCGCTGTACACAGCTGCTCCCCTCCTTTTTGTCCTCACAACAACCCTGTCAGGTAGGTGAGGCTGAGAGAAAGTGACTGGCCCAAGGTCACCCAGGAAACTTCGTGGCTGAGGGGGGATTTGAACCTGGGTCTTCCAGGCCTAAGTCCACCTCCCAAACCACTACGCCAAACTGGCTCTTGAACCAGGACTGTTTTGGTCTCTGCCTGAAATTATGCATTTTTATAACTGTATCTCCTTTCAATATTATCACTCCCCTCCCTGGACTACTCCTCTCTCATTCTCTCCATTGAGACCGGAAACAGCTAGGGGCACAGACCTTTCCTTTCCTTTCCTTGCACATGTTCTCTAATGCACCTCGATACCCAGCTCTACAGCGACAGCCAACGGCATAACTTTCCCCCAACATGGAAACACAGTCCTAAGAGCCTCAAATCCTGTTGGATTTCTGTCCGTCAAGGACACAGTAACCAATCCCCCAAAGCGGCCACTGTTTCCCATTCTCAGAAATGCACATTCAAGGTCTGGAGTCTGAGCATCAAAAACTTACACCTGTGTCTTGCTGCTGGGGAAATCTATGATAGGGAAAAAAAAAATCAGCAGTTTTCAAGGCCATGATCAAACTTGTGCCAGGTTGTTCAAGACCTCAAAATCCACCTGTTGTCCCCAAAAGCAGTACTGAAATTTTTCCCTGGATGTGTTTATTTTTGTCCACTTATTCTCTCAATTCACAAGCAAACCCTCCCCCCCCCCAAGCTTGCTATTTTCTTGTTTTATTAAAATTAAGAACATAAGAACAGCCCTACTGGATCAGGCCATAGGCCCATCTAGTCCAGCTTCCTGTATCTCACAGCGGCCCACCAAATGCCCCAGGGAGCACACCAGATAACAAGAAGACCTGCCAGGCCTCCTGGGAATTGTAGTTAAGAACATAAGAACAGCCCCACTGGAGCAGGCCATAGGCCCATCTAGTCCAGCTTCCTGTATCTCTCAGCGGCCCACCAAACGCCCCAGGGAGCACACCAGATAACAAGAGACCTGCATTCTGGTGCCCTCCCTTGCAGCTGGCATTCTGACATAGCCCATTTCTAAAATCATTAAATTCAAATTAATTCAAAGAAGAAAATATTGTTGGGGGGAGGGCTGCTGGGTGGGTGATCCGTGTTCGGATTCTGGCCCCGAAGCAGCAAAGTCAGCTCACGAACAAAACAAGTTCATCTGCACCCAGGATCTTGTCCCAGCACTGCTCCCCCCACCCTCTCTCCCTGGTGGTTTCTGCCTGACTGCCGACTTTGAACTCGGTAATCTGCTTTTTAAGAAAAACCTCATTTCCCTGCAGCGCTGGATCAACAGTGCCCTGAGAAGAGGCCAGCTCAGCAAAATGTGGCCTGTATTCCAGGTATTGGATGCTTGTAATCCATTCCCAGCAGGACCTGACCTGCTTTTCAGAATGAGACGACCCACCCACTATGGGGGCAATCACGGGATAAGGGGAGATTTGCTGGAACAGGAACCGACACGCATAGAACTAAAACAGACAGGACCAGACTCTTCTCTGCCTTGGAAAAGTGGAAGGTTAGGATGGATTCCCCATCAGGGATTCCACAGACCTTCTCAGAAAATGACAGATCCCCCTTGGGAAAAGGAATCCATTTTAGCGGGTATATAAAGCCTCAGAAAGACTATTTATACTTTGTGATTCAATTGCGTCGCACAAGTGCAGAATTCTGGAACAGCGGCACAGAATCAGAGGTTTCATTTAGCAAAAATAATACCGCAGGTTTCTAGTCCTCAGGGCCACAAAAATGGGCGTGAAACGGAAACAAAGCAACCGACACAAGACCCATTTTTTTTCCTGGAGCTGAACAAGGATGGCTTTTCAGTGCAAAACCGCACGCTTCGTGCAAAAACGTGGGTCACTTCTGCGCAAGGTGACCAAAGCGCAGGCTGGCGCCCTGGTTGGCGGAGGCCTTGCGGTCGGCTTGGTCGTCATCAAGCTTCTCAAACTTTGCTCCTAAAACGCACGCTTTGAAACTGACTCAACCTCCCCAGATGCATCTGTCCTCCTCGCCCCGACGCCACATGTTCAGGGGACAAGGAAGGATCACATGCCTTGGTCAAGTATCCCATTGCCCCATACAAGGATCTGGGAAATGGGGTCAGCCCTGACCCAAGGCAGAGAGGGGGTCATCTCAGGGAGCAAATTTGAGGTTCCATTAAATGGTCCATGATTAAAAACCATTGCTACATTTTCTACCCACAGGGGGAGCCCTTTGAATGATCCACTTGAGGCAATGATCTCTGCCTCCATCAGGGTTGTCCAGGTAAAGTACCCTTAATCGGGATTTAACAGCGTGACCAGACGTCCCCTTTTTCCAGGACATGTCCTCTTTTTTAGCCTCGTGTCCTGGAAAAGAACATACATGTCCTCCTTTTCCCTGTGAGCAGGCCTATTGGCAGTGCATAGTCTTTGTGTAATTAATAAATTATACGTAATATAGTTTTAAATTTAATACTAATATAGTGTTTAAATTAACCACATGAAATCAACATATGAGTGTTTTTAGCTTTTATTTTGTCATGCCCTACATTTTTCTCGAATAGTAGTTGGCAACCTTCAGTCTCGAAAGACTATGGTATAAGCCTACAGCACCCGGTATTCCCAGGCGGTCTCCCATCCAAGTACTAACCAGGCCTGACCCTGCTTAGCTTCCGAGCTCATGGTATAAGCCTACAGCACCCGGTATTCCCAGGCGGTCTCCCATCCAAGTACTAACCAGGCCTGACCCTGCTTAGCTTCCGAGATCATGGTATAAGCCTACAGCACCCGGTATTCCCAGGCGGTCTTCCATCCAAGTACTAACCAGGCCTGACACTGCTTAGCTTCCGAGATCATGGTATAAGCCTACAGCACCCGGTATTCCCAGGCGGTCTCCCGTCCAAGTACTAACCAGGGCTGATCCTGCTTAGCTTCCAAGATCAGACAAGATCAGGCATGTGCAGGGTAACAGTTGCTTGGAGGGGGCCTTGTCCTCTTTCACGGTTATGACATCTGGTCAACCTGGGAATTAAGGACTAGAAGCTTGATGCTGGTGTTGTTTGTTTGGGTCAACAAGACCTGGTCTATTAACAGCTCATGGTCATGATAGCCAGAAGCTATTTTGAAAGACAGAAGACCTCTATTGGTGCAGGAGCAAAATTCTGGAGAAGTTCAAAAGCTGGCAACATTTTAGAGTCTTGACTTCGATGTGATGGTTGTGAGTGAAACGCTGACATGAGATGAAGGACAAAAGAGGAGCATCCCTCTGTTCTGACACTGGTAACCATCAACTGGGAAAGGATTTTCCCATCATGCAACTGTCTCCCGGTACCCAGGGGGAGAAGATGCTCTTGACGGAACCGAAGCTGCACTGAGGTGACCACATCTGTGCAATAAACAAACCACATGGAATGAAGTAAAGGAGCAGCAGCCACAAAACCCACAGAGTTTTTGCAACCGTGTTTAAAATACACACACACGCAGCCATGGTGTTGAGGCAGAAGGTTTCAATGAGATCATTGTTCCTACCTGTTGAGAAACAAGCAGGCAGCTGACCTTCGGGAAAGCACCTGGCAAGGAGGCCTTTCTCGGGGAGGAAAAAATGGGGCTTGTGTGGGCACAAAAGTCTGGTCACTTCTCTCCCCCCACCCAATAGCTGTTTCCTAGTCTACGTGACCAATGGGCCGTTTCTGGGCACAGATCCGGATCTGAACAGCCACGAGGTTGTGGTTGGTGACTAGGGGAGGAAGATTACAGCACTGGGCCCGAGAAACAGGGATCATGCTGTGCTCCCCTCTAGGGGGCCAGGTTGCCTCTGTAATCTGTGCCTAGGGCAGCAGCGTTGCACCCGTCCAAAAAGAGAGGCAAGTCAGACCCAGTGCCTGCCTGGTTGTTGCACCCCCCCAAAACAGACCCCCCCCCCAAAAAAAACTCACAACACTGGGCAGGTTTAAGCTTGAGTCGCACTCTGGGTGGGTTGCTACACTGAGACTCAAAAAGGTGTAAGGAAATGGTCATGGCAATGAACCGTCCACGCCCAGCATGGTTTCCTGTAATGACAGAACCAGAAGGTGCCCACAAGGCCATCTAGTCCAACCCTCCTGTCCTGCAGCAGGCAAACCTCCTAGAGCGCCCTCCAGCAGGTTCAAAGCAGTTGAACCTCTGCTTGAAGATCTACAGTGAGGGAGAAGGCTCCACCTCCCTTGGCAATCCGTTCCTCTGCCGAGCCGTCCTGACTGCCAGGAATTTCTTCCTGATGTCCACCTCCTCTCTTGCCATTTGCACCTGTTGGATCCAGTTCTAGTTACCAGGAGTTGAGCCAAGTCTAGACCCCAAAACAAAACAAAACAAAAAAAGCAAAAAAGCAGCTACCACGTTTTCCAGACTCACAAAGAGAGTCTGGTCCAACAAGAAGCTGATGGAACATACCAAGATCCAGGTCTACAGAGCTTGCGTCCCGAGTACACTTCTGTACTGTAGCGAGTCATGGACTCTTTGCTCACAACAGGAGAGGAAACTGAACGCTTTCCACATGCGCTGCCTCTGGCGCATTCTCGGCATCACCTGGCAGGACAAAGTTCCAAACAACACAGTCCTGGAACGTGCTGGAATCCCTAGCATGTATGCACTGCTGAAACAGAGACGCCTGCGTTGGCTCGATCAGGTCGTGAGAATGGATGATGGCCGGATCCCAAAGGATTTCCTCTATGGAGAACTCGTGCAAGGAAAGCACCCTACAGGTAGACCACAGCTGCGATACAAGGACATCTGCAAGAGGGATCTGAAGGCCTTAGGAATGGACCTCAACAAGTGGGAAGCCCTGGCCTCTGAGCGGCCCGCTTGGAGGCAGGCTGTGCAGCATGGCCTTTCCCAGTTTGAAGAGACACTTGGCCAACAGTCTGAGGCTAAGAGGCCAAGAAGGAAGGCCCATAGCCAGGGAGACAGGCCAGGGACAGACTGCACTTGCTCCCAGTGTGGAAGGGATTGTCACTCCCAGATTGGCCTTTTCAGCCACACTAGATGCTGTTCCAGAACCACTGACAAGTGCCAATTAAGAGGTAACTCGCTGAAATTATGTTGCAAATAGGGTACAATGCTAACTGAACTATATAATGGAACTGCTTATGCTCTCTTATGAGTTCCTCATCCTCATGGAGGACGCTCCACGGGGCATAAGTACCCGGAACAGGGAAAGGGACAGGGGGAGGAGATACCCCCAGGGTCCCCATTGGAAAGAAGTGTCCAGAACCAGAGGGTTAGACAAGGGCACAGAAATATGCAGAAGTGTGGCTCCCAGGAGTAAGAGAAACATTTAGATTAAGATGAGCTTATAGTAAAGCACAGATGGGATCCATGATGCACTGGTCTACACTGGATAAAGAGATGGTGAAAATTTCTTAGAAAAGGTGGTCCAAAGAACCAACACTTTTTCCGTTTTTGCCAGTTATAAAGAAAGGTATTGTGGTGTCCCCTCTGATACCAGCACCCATCTTAGTAAAAATGCTGGGATCATATTACTCTTTGCTCGTCTTCCCCAAAGGAAGACTGTCAGCTCGATGGTAAGGCCAGTTAGAGTTGGCAATCTTCAGTCTCGAGAGACTGGTATCGCGCTCTGAATGGTGGTTCTGGAACAGCATCTAGCGTGGCTGAAAATGCCGATTCGGGAGTGACAATCCCTTCCACACTGGGAGCAAGTGCAGTCTGTCCCTGGTCTGTCTCCCTGGCTATGGGCCTTCCTTCTTTGCCTCTCTGCCTCAGTCTGTTGGCCAAGTGTCTCTTCAAACTGGGAAAGGCCATGCTGCACAGCCTGCCTCCAATGTTGTCATGTTGTGAGAATGGATGATGGCCGGATCCCAAAGGATCTCCTCTATGGAGAACTCGTGCAAGGAAAGCGCCCTACAGGTAGACCACAGCTGCGATACAAGGAAGTCTGCAAGAGGTATCTGAAGGCCTTAGGAGTGGACCTCAACAAGTGGGAAACCCTGGCCTCTGAGCGGCCTGCTTGGAGACAGGCTGTGCAGCATGGCCTTTCCCAGTTTGAAGAGACACTTGGCCAACAGACTGAGGCTAAGAGGCAAAGAAGGAAGGCCTATAGCCAGAGAGACAGACCAGGGACAGACTGCACTTGCTCCCAGTGTTGAAGGGATTGCCACTCCCGAATTGGCCTTTTCAGCCACACTAGACGCTGTTCCAGAACCACCTTTCAGAGCGCAATGCCATAGTCTTTCGAGACTGAAGGTTGCCAACAACAAGAATTGAAGACTAAGAAAGGGAAAGATTGAGAATATTGCCAGAGGGAGGAATAATGTTGACGAGACAGACTCCATCTTGACCTCTAGACAAATTCGGTCTGGCCACATTCTCAATTCTGCCCGGAACAAGCTCCGTTGCTGTGAAATATGCCAGCTAGTTAAAATCAAGGACTGCAGAAAGCAGTCAGAATGGGCTAAGATGGGACAAGTGCCAGTTCATGTGTGCCATCCAACACCTTCTTTAAGAAAACAAAAGATATACGTTGAGTGAGCCACAAGACTCACTGGCACACAGCCCTGAGAAGTTGGCAGCATGCCAGAGAGAACACCAAGTGCCCACTTCAAGGAAGAGGGTGGTTTCTATGTAGCTGTTGGTCAACAGGGCTCCTTTGTCCTTCCAACACACGTCACCACTCTCTGCCACCCTGATCTCCTCAAATGTTCTCAAGTCATTTTGAACATAAGGACAGCAGAAGAGCCCCACTGGATCAGGCCACAGGCCCATCTAGTCCAGCTTCCTGTGTCTCACAGCGACCCCCTCCAAAGATGCCCCAGGGTGCACACCAGATAACAAGAGACCTGCAAGGCCTCCTGGGACTTGTAGTTTAATAACATAAGAACAGCCCCGCTGGATCAGGCCACAGGCCCATCTAGTCCAGCTTCCTGTATCTCACAGTGGCCCACCAAACGCCCCAGGGAGCACACCAGATAACAAGAGACCTGCAAGGCTTCCTGGGAATTGTAGTTAAGAACATAAGAACAGCCCCACTGGATCAGGCCATAGGCCCATCTAGTCCAGCTTCCTGTATCTCACAGCGGCCCACCAAATGCCCCAGGGAGCACACCAGATCACAAGAGACCTGCAAGGCTTCCTGGGAATTGTAGTTAAGAACATAAGAACAGCCCCACTGGATCAAGCCATAGGCCCATCTAGTCCAGCTTCCTGTATCTCACAGCGGCCCACCAAATGCCCCAGGGAGCACACCAGATCACAAGAGACCTGCAAGGCTTCCTGGGAATTGTAGTTAAGAACATAAGAACAGCCCCACTGGATCAGGCCAGAGGCCCATCTAGTCCAGCTTCCTGTATCTCACAGCGGCCCACCAAATGCCCCAGGGAGCACACCAGATCACAAGAGACCTGCAAGGCTTCCTGGGAATTGTAGTTAAGAACATAAGAACAGCCCCACTGGATCAAGCCATAGGCCCATCTAGTCCAGCTTCCTGTATCTCACAGCGGCCCACCAAATGCCCCAGGGAGCACACCAGATCACAAGAGACCTGCAAGGCTTCCTGGGAATTGTAGTTAAGAACATAAGAACAGCCCCACTGGATCAGGCCAGAGGCCCATCTAGTCCAGCTTCCTGTATCTCACAGCGGCCCACCAAATGCCCCAGGGAGCACACAAGACAGCAAGAGACCTGCACCCTGGTGCCCTCCCTTGCATCTGGCATTCTGAGGTCACCCACTCCTCAAGCCAGGAGGACCTGCTGGGGTCTGATTCGTTTTCTACCTCTGAAAAGGGAGCCCTGGCCCCACTGAAACCTGAGGGCCAGGTGAGGGCCAAGAGGGGAACAGCAAAGAATGTTCTCCTCTCCGTTTACTTGGAAGACACGGTCAGTTACAACCTGGGCTGGCTCACCCATGAGGTCAACTGAGGCAGTGCCTCAGGCAAGAGGTTGGCAGGGGGGCAGCCACTCTGTCCACCTCCTGCACTGTGGATTCCAAAAGGAAGAGGAAAAGAGTAGAGTTGTGGGCTAGAGGGGCTCTCCTCCAAATAAGAACAGACCTGCTTCTGGCCCAGGGCCCATCTAGTCCAGCTTCCGGCATCTGACAGAGGCCCACCGGCTGCCTCAGGGAGGACACAACACAAGAAGTCCCCTGCATCCTGTGGCCACTCATTCCTTGCACCAGGCATTCTGAAGCAGCCTACCAGGAGGTTGCGCATACCCATTGTGGCGTCACCTGCGACAGACTCCATTTTTCCTCCTTCAGCCTGCCCAATCCCCTTTTAAAGGCATCCAGGGCAGGTGCCATCAGCACATCCTGTGGCAAGGAGTTCCACAGATTAATTACACTTTCTTGCTTTTGCAATCCAGAGAGTGGACGGGGGGGGGGGCAGAGTTTGACATGCCTCTTTGAGTGCCTGGAGGGCTTGGGCAGGTCCAATGAAGACCCCACCCCCAAAAAAGCATGGACAAGACAGGTTTGCCCTGCGAATACTAGCCAGGAGCTTGATTCACACCAGGCCTTGTGGCCTCCCCTCACCAAAGAAACGGTCACGGGAAGCAACTCGGCGGTTACCAGGGGAAGCTCCGGCTCTTGCAAAGCCGTCTCCGTTTTTTCCAAGCCAAACATGTCGCAATGTTTGTGTCGATTTTTCATAAGAAGGGCATGCGTCGGAGTGGAATAACCGCAGCGGGACAAAGGCCGTCATTGTCTTCCCAGCGGGGTTTGACTCAAGACAAGAGAGTTCCCTGCGCATGAAAAGGAAGAGACAGGCCGGCACCCCCTACCCCACCCCAAGCCACTCCTGGATCCTTGTTTGGGTACAAGAAAGCCGTGCATCTTGACACCTGGAGACAGGACAAAAACACCCATGGAGGGTGCCAACACCCCAGTAGGCTGGAACAAAAGGTCACCGTTATGTCAGACCGCATTTCCTCATTCTCGGCCCCTCCACCCGGCCCTGAGATCAGGCTGGAGATTGCAAGCGCCTCGGGGCAGGGGGCTGACTGTCTGCGTTGCTGGTGCTACAAAAGCAATGGTTTTAAGCTACACAAGGTTCCCTCAGAATAACTTTGATGCCCATTGGCGTAAAGGACGAGCTGCAGGTGCAATTGAAAGACACGGGGGGAGGGCAACTGTTCTGTTATGCCATCTCCCCCCCCCCACTCCAAACCCAAGCACGGTGCCCTCGTGTTCAGAGGCAATGTTTTCTGAAGACCGGTGGGGGGGGGGGCTGAAGAGCAGAAGAGACATCTTGCTTGCGGGCTTTCCAGAGGCATCAGGCTGAGCACATGCTCAACCTGCTGGACTTCTGCCTGCAGCCCTGAAGGTCTCTCCTTAAGCTCTTAATGCCAGATGCAAGGGAGCGCACCAGGATGCAGGTCTCCTGTGGTCTTGGGTGCTCCCTGGGGAATCTGGTGGGCCACTGTGAGATAATGGTTGGCAACCTTCAGTCTCGAAAGACTATGGTATAAGCCTACAGCACCCGGTATTCCCAAGCGGTCTCCCATTCAAGTACTAACCAGGCCTGACCCTGCTTAGCTTCCGAGATCAGACGAGATTAGGCATGTGCAGGGTAACAGGGTAAAAAAAATACTGTGAGATAGGGGAAGCTGGATTAGATGGGCCTCATCCAGCTGGGTTTATGTTCTCTTGCAAACCACCCATCCATTGAGCATCCTTAAACAGAAATATTGAGAACAAGGCTGGGGAACAGGGGGTAGTATCTCAAAAGTACTTTGTACTGGTGCAAGAATCAGCACCAGTGTTCGGAATCCCTCACTGTGAATATCTCAACTGTGGTTTTTTTAAAGTTTTAAAACCAAGTTTCTGGTCCTCATGACTGCCAAGAGCGGCTTGAGAGAGAGTGAGTTTTCAGAAGTCAAGGAGTGCCGGTCCTGACCAAATCAATATTTCACACTTGGTAGCACAACACAGGTTGGACGGGGATTATTTCTGCAAACTGCACAAACACAAACTTCCTTTGGGGCAGAACGACACCCCCCCCCCCCCACACACACACATATACACAAGTACACTTAACACTCATGGGGCCCTGGAAATTCTTTTCACCTGAACAAGGCGTGGCGGGTGGCCATGAAGTCACTGAAGAGCCCAAGCCCCAGTTGCGCAAGAGAGAGACCGCAAGGAGCAAACTCCGAGTAAGAGACGGGAGCTGTTGCATAAGGAGCAGCTAGTCAGCCCTTACTCATGTGCCTGTTCTCTACTCCTGGGCAGGGGGAAAGAACCTGGGGGTTGTGAAAGATGGGCCTTTTGTTGCCCGAGCAGCCCATAAACAGCTTGAGAAACAAGAGGCCAGGCAGGGAAGCAGAGAATAAGTCACTTATTGGACTCTTCAATATGCCCAGCAGGACTGGCCTCGAGATCTAGTCAGTTCCTGCTATCCGCGGGGAGCAAAATTGTCACCTGCCCCCCCCTGTATGTTCTTGGGCTGTTCTTGGCTACTCGCGGATTTGCAGAAGGTCTTCTGGCACTCGCCGGCCATCCTGAAGTTGGTTGTGGGCACCATTTAAAGGTCTCTGCTGGCATTCAGAATGCAGCAGAGCCCTTCCAAACGGCCAGAGGGTGCTTCCGAAGGCCATTTTAAAGGGCTCCGCAACTAGTCACAAGCACTGTTTTGAAGGCCTCTGCAGCCTGGCGGTCTCCGCTACGGACAGATCACCAATTCCTCCCACTTAACCCCATTGATCCCATAGGATCAATGGGTTCCTATCCATTTGGTATTTGCTGGTATTTTCAACCCCAGTGGATACGGAGAGCTGACTATTTGCGGAGCACAGACCTGCAGCGCAGAGACCGAGGGAGGGCAGGAGGTCTTCACCACTGTGCACGGCGTCTCTTGAAAAGCCCCAGGATGGCCACAAAACCCAACCCATGCGCAAGTCAGGGCCCCCTTCTCATTTTGGGAAATTAAGGACCGGCTCCTCCGAAAGGCCCAACTCTGAACGGCAAGGATTCCAAGTCCTCGTTGCTGGAACTTGGGGCTGGATCCAGCAGGAGCTCCACCACTCACTAGGAGAGCGGCTATAATACCTCCAGACTCCTGGCAAACAAATGCAAGCCAGTTAATTCCTACCTCAGGTCAATTAAAACTCTTGGCCGTGCCCAGACTCTGCTCTGGGATGTGGCCAGCAGCAGCAGCAGTAGAGCATGGGCTCAGTAGAGCATGGGCAAAGTGTTTTCGTACTGATCCGTTGGCTCTCCCACCTACCCAAAGTCCCAACTCTTTTCTTGGATTATAAAGAGTGTAATGGAAGATCAGAAGATCATCAGGTGGATGATGTGGTGTTGCTAGCGGTTCCATGTTTTGACAGCTGGCTGACAGCTCTGGGAAAGGCAGGGCTGGCTCCACAGCTGTAATCAATCAAGGCCAATGGGACTCTGATGGACACCTGAGCTTCATTTGACCTTGATGGGACTTTGAATGGACATGGACTGAAGAGATGGCTCAGCTGAGCCTAATTTGGACTTAACAAGGTAGCTCACAGCTGAGCTGCATTTTGGATTATGAGACATCCAAGGATAAAAGGCAGCTTCAGAAGGACCAAAGGCTACCCTGACCCAGAGGTAGATGCTACCTGACCCAAAGGAGAGCTGAGCTGAGCTGACCTAACCTACCTGGACTTTGACCCGGCATATTGACTTTGGACTGTGAGTTGGCAATCCACATTTATTGGACTGGGACCTGACTCTGACTTTTGCTTGCTGCACTTGTGAGTTTAACAAGGGAAACTAATCAGCCTTAAGCAGGCACAAGGCCCAGTGGGGAGGAACTGTGGCACAACAAAGAGGAGAGCTTTCAAGTTCAAGGGTGGGGGCTTCAAGCTGCCAAAAGGGCCCCCCTCCCCACTTCTCTCAGTGGACATCAACTCTCCAGCCCCAGGCGACATTTGCACAGGGTTACCCCGAGCCGACGGCAGAACTAAATGAGACAAGACCTGATTTAAAAGCACTTAGTCATCATTTATGCAAGGGATAAATGCTTTCCAAACAGGTTTTCAGTCCACAGCGGAAACACATTCCCATTGGGCACAGAAGCTCAACACCCGCTTTGCCTTTTTTTTTTTTAAAACAAGCCTGGAAACCACAACCGGAAACCATCTCTGAAGCCCGGAAGGGCTCAGCTGACTGTATTTTGCTTGTCGAGTGCTGTGCAGTTTCAGAACCACAAAGGAACACTGGAAGGCAACATCCACCAAAGTGGAATACTCTTTCCCCCCAAAAGTTCAGGGTGATTCTGAACTGTAGTGATTCTCAAAAGGCACTCTGCCCATGTTGTGAGCTATGTCTGGGGGATTTGGGTTTGCTTGGTGATTGCTGTGTACTATTGGTGCAGAAGAGAGGCTCTGCCTCTGACCATAGATTGTCATGTAGTCTTTCCATGCCTGATCTCGGAAGCTAAGCAGGGTCAGGCCTGGTTAGCACTTGGATGGGAGACCGCCTGGGAATGCCGGGCGCGGTAGGCTTCTACAATGATCTCAGAAGCTAAGCAGGGTCAGGCCTGGTTAGCACTTGGATGGGAGACCACCTGGGAATACCGGGTGCTGTAGGCTTCTACCATGATCTCGGAAGCTAAGCAGGGTCAGGCCTGGTTAGCACTTGGATGGGAGACCGCCTGGGAATGCCGGGCGCTGTAGGCTTCTACAATGATCTCAGAAGCTAAGCAGGGTCAGGCCTGGTTAGCACTTGGATGGGAGACCGCCTGGGAATGCCGGGTGCTGTAGGCTTCTACAATGATCTCAGAAGCTAAGCAGGGTCAGGCCTGGTTAGCACTTGGATGGGAGACCGCCTGGGAATACCGGGTGCTGTAGGCTTATACCATGATCTCGGAAGCTAAGCAGGGTCAGGCCTGGTTGGGTGGGAGACCGCCTGAAAATACCAGGTGCTGTAGGCTTATACCATAGTTTTTTGAGACTGAAGGTTGCCAACCAATATCAAATGGTGCAGCTTCGCGCTCAAGGGTGGTTGTATCAAAGGCGTGGTTGGAACAAGCACTTCCTCCAAGGCTTGCTCCATCCTGTGACCCACTTGAGGTCGTCTCCTGGGCGGTCAGCAACAGACCGCAGGGAAGCAGCCCAAGTTGGGACCCCTTTGCCACGGTCCTTCTGTGCAGATGGTCACATGACGCTAAGGTTCGACACAGAGAGACGTGGAAGCCACCCAACCCCACTAAAAGGCAGCACCTCACCCGACTCTGCCCCTGTAAACAGACCCCTAGATGTCATATGCGAAGAGTTCGAGGAGGTTTAATTGGGTTTAGAGCTGGCTAAAGTTGGTTTGTGTTCCAAACAACACAGTCCTGGAACGAGCTGGAATCCCTAGCATGTATGCACTGCTGAAACAGAGATGCCTGTGTTGGCTTGGTCACGTTGTGAGAATGGATGTTGGCCGGATCCCAAAGGATCTCCTCTATGGAGAACTCATGCAAGGAAAGCGCCCTACAAGTAGACCACAGCTGCAATACAAGGACATCTGCAAGAGGGATCTGAAGGCCTTAGGAGTGGACCTCAACAGGTGGGAAACCCTGGCCTCTGAGCGGCCCGCTTGGAGGCAGGCTGTGCAGCATGGCCTTTCCAGTTTGAAGAGACACTTGGCCAACAGTCTGAGGCAAAGAGGCAAAGGAGGAAGGCCCACAGCCAGGGAGACAGACCAGGGACAGACTGCACTTGCTCCCGGTGTGGAAGGGATTGTCATTCCCGAATCGGCCCTTTCGACCACACTAGACGCTGTTCCAGAATCACCATTCAGAGCGCGATACCAGTCTTTCGAGACTGAAGGTTGCCAACAACAAAAAGACCTAGTAGCATGTAGCGCCTGAACCAAAGTAAACCAGTAACAGAGAAGTGGCTTGCAGTCCTTAGCTGCAAGGATGTGAGTAACAACAGCCAACGGAATTTACAACTCAATGGGAGGTGATAATGTAGCACCTATGCAGACAGAAAGGCGCCCATCAAGGAGGGAATGCAGCTGTAGACCTCCAGTGGGGAGAGGAGAACTGAGAGGGCCACTGGGGCCATCCAGCCCCACTTCGGGAAAATTCTGTCCCCAAGAGTTCTGATTGGACAGTTTAAATAAGTACAGAGTCACCTGTATCCTGTTAGCATGAAAAGTATAAGAACAAGCCCAAAGGGGGTGTCAGGTCTTTGTCTGTTTGGTGGAAAAGGTTGTGGGTGCAACATCCTGCAGGTGGAGAGCCTGGTCCATAGGTAAAGGAGCTGAAAGATCTACAACAGAAAGCTGACCAGGTGAGAGTCAGGGAATAATAGAGACAGCCAGTTAGCTTTCTTATTTTAATGCTGAGATGTTTCCTAGAAGTTTTATGCCTCTAGTGTTTGCTGCCTTTTGTAACCCTGTGCATTTAATAAAGTAAAAATCCTTTTACTAAGTTGTTTCATTGTCTGTTGGGGACAAAGGATTCTGCCTAGCCGTTCAGCAAGCGGCCAAATCCTCGTTGAGGACTAGTAACTTGAGGACTGAGGCTTTAATTAAAGAAAGTGCTCGGTGCCTGCAAGGGATAGAATTAAGCCTAGAGGGTCTCAGTGTCCCTGGACTGAGACACTGGCACATACAGGGTGGTGGCAGTACTACCGAATAGGGGTCCCTTGAGAGGTCTAGGGTTCGAGAACCAAGAACTCTGAGCACCCCAAAACCCTGGGAGTGTACAACACCCAGTCCTTGAGGCTTTGCAACTTTCAGGAAGTAGAAACAGAATTTGGGGCCAGATGGGCCCTTGGCCTGATCCAGGGGAATTTCCTTATGATATCGAAGGGGGCTACAGGCCAAGTTCTGCTCAATTCAGGGAGTGTGCGGGGATCCCCTCCTGCTTCCTTGGGGCATCAGCCGCTTTCACGGCAAAGGCAGGTGCGACTCTTCTACGCTGTTCACAAATCCCACCCCCCAGGCACCAGTTTCAGTCCCGGCCAGGTGATGCCTTGAAGCAAACAAAGAAACACAACCCACCTTGGCCCAACCTTCACCTCGCCAGCTGGCCTGGAGGTGACATGGATCCGAGAAGCTCACCCAGCGCATCACCGGCACACCGTAATTACTCGAGAAAGGTATTTTAATTACAGGCCTCCGATGCCTACTCCAGGATGGGTGGCGAGGACTAGGCGCTGCGCCAGACGCCCATTTCCATGCAGAGCCTTTCCCAGAACAAAGGAAAGCCCCTCCCCTTGTTCTCTAGTGGCATGCTCAGCCCAGTTGCCGTCCCACATCCTTCCCGACAACCGCCACTAAACAATCCTAAGTATTTTGTCAGCGCTCCAGCAGACCGTGTTGGATTTCTCGTGTGGCCTGTACAGGCTCCGGTTTACGGAGAGGTCAGGAAGGGGTCAAGGCGGTCAAGACTTGTCCTACTCAGAAGAGCTCCTCGGCGTTCTGGGCGCGAGTGTCTCGGAGCTCCTGGAGCCTGCGCAGGGCCTCTTGCAGGTCCCGCTCGCCATGCTGGCGGGTGTCACGGCTACGGACGTTCACGGTGCGGTTGGAGAGCTCCTTCCGGCCGACCACTGGGGGGGAGAAACCGGCATCCCCGATCATCCCATTTCCATCCCCAGCTGGAAAGGCTCCAGCAGGATCTGGTCCTCAAGCCTCCCCAACGGCCATATCTATTCTCAACTCGTTTTAGCCTGTAAGCTCCTTGGGGCGGGGGCCTTTCCTCACACTCTGAAACATGCACCTGTTCCTCCTGTTTCGTGCCTATTCTCCCCCCCCGCTGTGGCCTCCCTGAGAGTCAGATGTTAGACCGATGGTGGATCAGGCATTATCAGGCTGTCCTGTGGACAGAAAAGGAGTGCGAAGGAAATGCACAAGCCCTGCGCATACGTCACCCGGGTTCACAGAAACACTGGCCTTATCCTGACTACTCTCAGCCTCGGAGGGGGACCAGAATTCACTGCCCAGGCCTGCAACAGCCGCCACCCCAGCAAGAGCAAAGCTTACCGAACTGGAAGTTGTACTGGGCCAGTTGGGCCTTCCGGATTTTGCGATTGAGGGTCGACCCCGAGTCGGCGTCCACATCAGCTGTGAATCCCGCCTGGTGGAAGAGCTGGTGGACCTGAAGCATGGCGGACAGAGGAGAGAGAGAGAGACAGACAGACTGCATGCAAGGTCGAGATTCCGCACAACTGTCCTAACCCTGGCCTTCTTGGGAGGGGGCAAGCTCACCTCAGCCTGGGGGGGGGGGGGGCTATTCAATTTACTTAGCTGAAAAAAAACTATATTTTGTCTTTCCCAGGCTGAAGCAAAAGCTCAAGGTGGCTTACAAAGTTCCACAATAACATATACAATGGATAAAAACAGTAAGTAAAATCATTAAAATGTACACAAAAAACCATCGTAGAGCCATTTGCGGCAGAGGTAACTAGAAGCAGCCAAGCCACAGCATTGTGACAGAGGCAGAGAGAGACACCAGCTCGTCATCAATCTGTGGAACTCCTTGCCACCGGATGTGGAGATGGCACCTGAAGGTCTTTTCAAAGGGAACTGGACACACTGATGGAGCAAAAGTCCGTCACAAGTTACAAGCCGTGATGAGTCTCCTGGTTTTAGAAGCGGACTGCCTCTGAATGCCAGGTGCAGGGGAGTGACAACAGGACACAGGTACCTTGCTATCTTGTGGGGTCCCTAAGGCATCTAGTGGGCCACTGTGAGACACAGGAAGCTGGGCTAGGTGGGCCTTTAGCCTGATCCAGTGGGGCTGTTCTTATGTTCTTAAACTACAATTCCCAGGAAGCCTTGCAGGTCTTCTTGTTATCTGGTGTGCTCCCTGGGGCATTTGGTGGGCCGCTGTGAGATACAGGAAGCTGGACTAGATGGGCCTATGGCCTGATCCAGTGCGGCTGTTCTTATGTTCTTAACTACAATTCCCAGGAGGCCTTGCAGGTCTCTTGTTACCTGGTGTGCTCCTGGGGCATTTGGTGGGCCGCTGTGAGATACAGGAAGCTGGACTAGATGGGCCTTTGGTCTGATCCAGTGGGGCTGTTCTTATGTTCTTAACTACAATTCCCAGGAGGCCTTGCAGCTCTTTTGTTATCTGGTGTGCTCTCTGGGGCATTTGGTGGGCCGCTGTGAGACACAGGAAGCTGGGCTAGGTGGGCCTTTAGCCTGATCCAGTGCGGCTCTTAGGTTCTTATCCCTCAATCTCAACACCACCCCCAACCCCTCTCTCCACCTGAGACACTGTCCCATCATTCCCCATTTACTCCGCCTGACATCGCTGTTTCCCTTGTGTCAGCTGACAAGTTGCAAGTCCCCCAAGAGAAGCTCGATTCTGCAAAGCGACCCAAGATGCACCGGGTCACTTTCGCATTTCTTTGGCGACGTTTTGATAATTGCTGTGTCATTTACTCTGGCTTTGCCCATTATAGAGTGTGGGATGGCAGCCAAGCCCCCTCTCTGGTTTCCAAGACTTTGGCAAGCACACAGTGCTTTTTCAAGCACAGCCCCACGATCATGAGGGCTAGAAACTTGCTTTTAAGAAAAGAAAAGCCAAAATCCTCAGGGAAAAACACCCCTTACCACACCTTGCAGAATTGCTGAGCGCAGGCATGGAGGGTTGAGTGTTAGCTATGCAGCAGAACTGCTCTGTTACCACTTCAGGACTCTCACCTCACGGGCATAGTCCTCTGTGTCTGGGCCCACCGGGATCACCATGATTTGGGACGGGGACAACCAGAACGGCCTGCAAATAGACACCAAAGCAGAACAGTCCTTAGCATGGCTGGGCTCGGACCTCCCCTTTCCACCATACCCGCCCTTTGGGAGACTCACTAGATATCTTTGCTCGAAAGCCTTGCAGCCCCCCAATCACTATAGACCAGGGGTGCCCAAACCCCGGCCCGGGGGCCACTTGCGGCCCTCAGGGACTCACAATCCGGCCCCCCATTTTCAATGAGCACCCGGCCCTCTGCAGATTTGCTGGAGCCTGCGCTGGCCCGACGCAATTGCTCTCAGTGTAAAGATGGCTGTTTAACCTCTCGCATGAGCTGTGGGGCAAGGCTTCCTCCACTGCTTGCTGTTTCACATCTGTGATACAGCAGTGGCAGTGAAGGAAAGGCTGGCTTTGCTTTGTGCAAGAACTTTTATAGGCCTTGAGCTGTTATTGCAAGACCTTCAATCACTCCTACAAATTCCATCTCCAATATATTCATTTATGTAAATTTATTCAAATTTGAAATGTAAATTAATTCGCCCCCCAACACAGTTCCAGAGAGATGATGTGGCCCTCCTGCCAAAAGGTTTGGACACCCCTGCTATAGACCTTGCCTCTATGGGTGCTGCAGACTCCTACAGCCCCCTCCCAGCTTTCCTGACCCCAAACCCTGGAAATGGTGGTTTCCTACAGAGACAATACAAACCTGGGTTTCCAGACAACACTGTCCACACTTTTTCTCCTCTCAAAGGGATTCGAACCTCTGACCTCTAGCTCCGCAGGCCCACGCTCTCTCCATTAGGCTATTGGAACTGTCCACACACTGTGCTTGAAATGGACGTCCCGTCCCCCCCCGATTTGTCATGAGCACTGATGGCAGCCCAAAGGGCCACGGAGTTGACACCGGTCCACGCAGTCCGTCCCGACCCGCAGCAGCGCCTCTAGGCTTCAGGACGAGGGCTCTCTCATCCCTTACCTGAAGATGCCACGATCGGAACTTGGGACCTCCTGTGGACAAGTGAGTAGATGGCGCTTCCTTGGCTCTCAAGTCAGGACACTGCCTGCACCCAAGGGGGTGGCTCTCTAAGGTTCCAGAAAGGGGGTCTTTCCTAGACTTGCCTGCAGATGCTGGCCCCCCCCCGGCCTTCAGCCTCAAAGCTAGTCTTCCATCTCTGCGCAGCTAAGCGTGCCCTGGGTGGGAATCAAGTCAGTTTGCCCACACAACCAACTAAGCCAGAAGGGTCAGGACTCACCACTTCCCGCCGCAGCTCTCCGCCAGCACGGCCAACATCCTCTCGACGGAGCCAAGGACCGCTCGATGGATCATCACCGGACGTTCAGGTGCCCCTCCGTCTTTGCTGCCCGGAAAGGAGGCGAGAGAAAGTGAGGAAGCTGGTGTCTCAACACACAAGGCCACGCCTCTCCCTGAAATCATTTTGGGCAATGCCAACAGTCCTGCAAAAAGGTGGCTGGGTTCCCGCACCCGTGCGTGCAAGCCGGATGGCCGGTCCTCTCCCCTGGATATCTTATTCAGAGACTTCACGCTACTGAAGAGGTGACCAAGCTTGCTTAATGTAAGAGCCACATATGATAAACGTCAGGTGTTTGAGAGCCACCATACTTAAGAAGCGTTTAAATTCTTAACTGTATCTTCTCACCATGAACGCTAAACATACGTTTTAATCCAGTATATGTATATCCGGCAATATAGACATTATTTGCATTTTTTTACTGTATCTTTACAATATCATACCCTGCACATGCTTGATCTTGTCTGATCTCGGAAGCTAAGCAGGGTCAGGCCTGGTTATTAGTTGGATGGGAGACCGCCAGGGAATACCAGGTGCTGTAGGCTTATACTATGATCTCGGAAGCTAAGCAGGGTCAGGCCTGGTTAGTACTTGGATGGGAGACCGCCTGGGAATACCGGGTGCTGTAGGCTTATACCATGATCTCGGAAGCTAAACAGGGTCAGCCTGGTTAGTACTTGGATGGGAGACCGCCTGGGAATACCAGTTGCTGTAGGCTTATACCATGAGCTCGGAAGCTAAGCAGGGACAGGCCTGGTTAGTAGTTGGATGGGAGACCGCCTGGGAATACCAGTTGCTGTAGGCTTATACCATGAGCTCGGAAGCTAAGCAGGGTCAGGCCTGGTTAGTAGTTGGATGGGAGACCGCCTGGGAATACCAGTTGCTGTAGGCTTATACCATGAGCTCGGAAGCTAAGCAGGGTCAGGCCTGGTTAGTAGTTGGATGGGAGACCGCCAGGGAATACCAGGTGCTGTAGGCTTATACCATGAGCTCGGAAGCTAAGCAGGGTCAGGCCTGGTTAGTAGTTGGATGGGAGACTGCCTGGGAATACCAGTTGCTGTAGGCTTATACCACGAGCTCGGAAGCTAAGCAGGGTCAGGCCTGGTTAGCAGTTGGATGGGAGACCGCCAGGGAATACCAGGTGCTGTAGGCTTATACCATGAGCTCGGAAGCTAAGCAGGGACAGGCCTGCTTAGTACTTAGATGGGAGACCACCAGGGAATACCGGGTGCTGTAGGCTTATACCATGATTTCGGAAGCTAAGCAGGGTCAGGTCAGATTAGTACTTGGAGGGGAGACCGCCTGGGAATACCGGGTGCTGTAGGCTTCTACCAAAGTCTTTCAAGACTGAAGGTTGCCAACCACTGTATCTTTAATGCTGTGGTCTTTTTTTTCCCCTTTCTTCTTCTTTTATTATTATAAACAAATGAAAAAAATTAAACTCTTGAAATTCTTATTATTGCTCATTATTAATCATAGTATTTATTAATGATTAATAATAATAATAACTCTTGAAATTCTGAAGATGCCGGATTCCAAACATGGGTTTACACGTGCAATGTGATGCACAGAATTGGACAAATACCCAGGTTTACTTTTCTGAATCTCAAAAGGGGGAAAAATTACGACTACAAATTTAAATTTTCTGAAGGTGTCCCCAACGGAGTCTCCATGACAAGCTACAAAAAAACCAGTTACCTGCCCAAGGTAGGTAGTCTGGGGCTACCTACTGACTAGGGCTAGTCTGACTCTGGCTTCTACCCAAGTGGCACCCCTATCCCGGATGTGGGGAGAATGCTGGCCTGCCCCTCATGTGCAATTCCCGGAACTAGCATTCCAGGAGCTGTCTGAGAGATAATCTCAGATAATCTCCACTCTGATCCGAGCTTAAGCTTTCCAGAAAAGTCTCACCCATGTTCCCCGGCAGTTCCTCTTTCCCTGTTCTGTGGTCGGCCGAGGCTATCAGACAAGTTACGACAGTAGAATGAGTGGAAGGGAAGGGAAGGAAAAAAAAAAGGGAACTGCTGGCTCAGAGACTTGGAGAGGGGCTTCTCTGACACAATCAAAAACGCAGAAGCGACACACTAAGGGACTTACACACAGACGTTCGACGTACGTGGCTAGACGCCGCAATGGTGATGTGCTCGGTTACGAGTGGAATATGCACACCTCATTGATCTGTTGAAAAACTGGTCACCGCACACGGGGCAACTAAGGGGGCGCTCCATGCTATATAACACACGTCGGACCGATGCAACCCTGTGTCACATCCTCCCAGTCCCATGGCATTTGGCTGCCCCAAGACCGTTTCACTGCACTGTGAGCAGCAACCACTCTGGGTGTGAAGTGGGGGGGAGGGGTTGTGGAGGAATATGCATCACACACGACATCAGGACGTGAGCTGTGGGTGGGCTAGATGTGACCGAGGGAGAGGCCGGGAAACCCAATGCCTGTCTGGGTAACTACAGTGGACCTGCCTTCTCCGTGAACATAAGAACAGCCCCACTGGATCAGGCCATGGGCCCATCTAGTCCAGCTTCCGGTATCTCACAGCGGCCCACCAAATGCCCCAGGGAGCACACCAGATAACAAGAGACCTGCAAGGCTTCCTGGGAATTGTAGTTAAGAACATAAGAACAGCCCCACTGGATCAGGCCATAAGCCCATCTAGTCCAGCTTCCGGTATCTCACAGCGGCCCACCGTGGGTCTGGCATCCACAGATTCTAGTATCCATGGATGCCGGGATCCCCTTTTAAAAAGTAAAAATAATAGCCTTCCCCACCTTTGTGGTGCAAATCGGCGTCATTTGCAGGGCTGTAGGACAGTGACTCGCCGGTGGGTTGTGCAACCCCCTCTCTTGGAGCCCTGGCTCACCCCAGAATGGCTTCCAAGAGCGCAGAAGACTGCCCTGCAAATGGCATGATTTTGCAGGCAAAAGGCAGGGATTTTCTTACTGATTTTTGCGTTTCAAAAATGTTTTAAAAGGAGGCCGCAGTATCTGTGGATGTGGAACAACCCCGCCCCCCGCAGATACCACCATACAATAATAATAATAATAATAAACTTTATTTATATCCCGCCCTTCTCCCTAAAGGGACCCAGCTGGGTCCCTAAAGGGATACAAGCTGTCCTCGCCACCTGTTCTCCACAATGCCTGCTGACTAAGGAGACACACCGGTCATTGTAACTGCAGAATTTTGGTCTCGGAAAGAGCCAAGGGCCTGGCTGGCTGGCACACCGACACCTGAACTGGAGCGGCTGGGCACAGCATTTGAAGGAACAGAACTCACCCCGCAAAAGAGAGGTCAAACCGGATGGGCATCTGGAAGTCCAGCTGAATGGTGGCGCACTGGTGACACCGTCCCAAGGCGTCTCTGATCTGAACGTCAATCTGGAAGGGAGAAGCTGCGGTCAGAAGCGCCAGCCTGACCCGCGGACGGGGGCACGGCTGCAGTTGGCAGGGCGAGTCCTCTAGGTCTGGTGGAAATTCAGTAGGCAGATCTCCCCCACCCCTTGCTGCCTTCTCTGTGCAGAAGGAAGCTACACCTGGTGAACTTTCTCCCTGCCTTTCCTTGTTGGTAACCTTCAGTCTCGAAAGACTCTGGTATCGCGCTCTGAAAGGTGGTTCTGGAACAGCGTCTAGTGTGGCTGAAAAGTGACAATCCCTTCCACACTGGGAGCAAGTGCAGTCTGTCCCTGGTCTGTCTCCCTGGCTGTGGGCCTTCCTTCTTTGCCTCTTAGCCTCAGACTGTTGGCAAAGTGTCTCTTCAAACTGGGAAAGGCCATGCTGCACAGCCTGCCTCCAAGCGGGCCGCTCAGAGGCCAGGGTTTCCCACCTGTTGAGGTCCACTCCTAAGGCCTTCAGATCCCTCTTGCAGATGTCCTTGTATCGCAGCTGTGGTCTACCTGTAGGGCGCTTTCCTTGCACGAGTTCTCCATAGAGGAGATCCTTTGGGATCCGGCCATCATCCATTCTCACGACATGACCATGCCAACGCAGGCGTCTCTGTTTTAGCAGTGCATAA